>NW_027325513.1:0-88100 GCF_036924035.1 Leuresthes tenuis | reverse complement strand
GCAGCTTTGCGACCAAGCACATTGTAGATCGCTTTACTGCCAAAATGATCTAATTTAATGGATTGGTTTAGACATGCATAACAGCATTTTAAGAACAAAGAGAGAAACAAAAAGGGACAACGCTTCATGGTGGAAGGTGATGTATAAATAACTGTGTATATGATGAAGGGGGTGGCAACACCCATTCCGAAATCCCGCCATTCCGACATCCCGCTATTCCGACATCCCACCATTCCGACATACCACCATTCCGACAAACCACCATTCCGACATGCAAACGTCCCACCATTCCGACATCCCACCATTGCGACATCCCGCTATTCTGACGTTCAAATGTCCCACCATTCCGACAAGGCTTTCCGTATAAGGAAATGTGTGTTACTCAACAGGTGAGTCCCTTCTTTCTGTTCATGCAATTTATATGTTTAACACATGTTTATAGACAAGCGTTATTAAAAACACAAAGTCTCGGCAACTGGAGGAGGAGAAGCAGTCCGCGGTGGTTTTCAATCACACACTCCAATGCCACTTGTTTCAACTTCCGAAAATTTAATCCAGGAAAAAAAGGCTTACAAACATGGACCAAAACGGCTCCATAACACGCACAAGAATCCAAAAGAAACGAAAGTTAACTAAAAGAAAGCAAATAAACAGTATGAAGTGGTCAAAATTGGTTTTACGCATGCCTATGTGCGTCTGGCACATGCGTCTTCGGGCTCTCCCACGTTGGTTTGTGGATGAAAGCTATATGTTCAGCTTTAATGTCATGTAAAAACAATCTCTACATGACATTTACTCCCAGGTGTGACCAGTTAGGTCCTTAAGATATCAACAGGCTGTATAAAGCTACAACCGTTGCGGCTGTGTGTTTGTGCCAAATGTGCAAAGCCCATCCGCGCTTCACAAAATTGGAGTGAGTACTCATAAATCACGTGAATAACATGAATAAACGTTTTTACTGAATTTTGTTGTGTTTTATACGTTCTATGCTGTCATTTCTCTCTTCTCCTATTGGCAAGGCAAGGCAGAGTGCTCGCAACTGTGTCCTGTGCAGTAGCCGTGATATCTGTAATTGCAATTATTACTTTTGCATATGATGACAGCGTGCAAAAGACGCATGGGCTCTGTGGAGAGCTCCGCTCCAGCTGGCTGCTGTGACAGCTCACTGACACTGTATTTCTGCTTAATCAGTTTCAGTCTCGCCAGAGTTACATTAATATCTGTATTTTTATATTTGAAATTCAGGGGATTTTGATAATAGATTATTAAAGTTTGTTTGCGAGGCTGTGGCCTCTGCATGTGCAAAGCTTGTGCGCCAAACTTTAGGGCGTATTTGCGCCGGCATATCATTAGTGCAAAATGTTTTGGGTAAAAAATAGGCTATTAAAAGGAACTGTCGGAATGGCGGTATGTTAAAAAAAACAAAAAACATACCGCCATTCCGACCATAGGAGGAAAAAAGTGTCGGAATGGTGGGACGTTTGATAAAAAATTAAGTGTCGCCATTCCGACAATTGGAGACCCATGTCGGAATGGCGAGATGTCGGAATGGCAGCATGTAACCATGATGAAGGAGAGACCATTTGAGCAGCACAGCCATTTCGCAGCACAGGGACAGCAGTCCAAGTTACAGGATCTCCCACGTGGTATCACCTGTCACATTGTGTCAAGGCATCAAAAGAAGAAAAAATCACCAAACTCAAGGACAAAAAGACAAAGACTCCGGTGAACGAAGACAGAGGACTGACAAACCAGAAATACAAAAGGATTCTCGATATCAAGATCCAGAAGAAGAGGCTAACAATGCCACGAACACTTACGATGCTGGGAATGATGCCAGCAATGAACAGAGAAGAAGATTTAGTGTCATCAATCTGCATTACGTGCCTCTAATGAGGGGGTGAATATAGAATCCTCAACGATTACAACGTCTCTGGGAACTGTGACAACAACAAGGTTTAAACCATTTTGATATATATTGTAACCTATTGTCTAAGGAATAGTGCTGAAAATGAGGTAAATCTAATCCACCACTGTCCTTGGTCTTCTGTAGGGTTTTTAAACTAATACGTGGTGGTTTGTTTTTCCACAGAAATTTGGAGATGCATGAATCTAGTGACTTAAACCAAGTAGCAGATGGTTTTATGGGGATCATTGAGAACAAATAGTTAACTTTTGGTAGAATCATCATTTTAATGGATGTAACTCTCCCCATAAGTGATATAGGTAAGGACTTCCAACGAGAGATCGTCCTCTACTGTCTTTAATAATTGCACATAATTTAGCTTTGTTAGCTCTGAGAGCCTGGAGTAAATGTTTATGCCTAAATATCTAATATTTCCTGACTGTAAAGTGATCGCAGGTATATTATGGACCCTACAGTTAATGGGCAGAACTGTGGTCTTAGACCAGTTGATAGAGTAGTCAGAAAGTGCTGAGAATTTATTTATGAGTGTGATCGTGTGACTGAGAGACGTCTGTGAGTTCTGAAGGAAAAGTAATACATCATCAGCATAAAGACTTATTTTATGCTCAATATTTTGGGATTAATTACTCACAAACGGGTAAGAAAAGGTAGTATTGCCAGACCATACATGATCAAAACAGGGAGCGGAGGTGGTTCAGCTGCAAGGTGTGAATGTCTGACTATAGTTTGTAAAAAGCGGGTAAGATAAGGTGCGAATGCCCGACAATGTATGATCAAAAGAGGGAGCGGAGGTTTTCGGCTGCAAGAAGGTCTGAATGTCCACCCAAAATTCCTGAAAAATGGGTAAAAAAAGGGTGCGAATGCCAAACCATACATCATCAAAAGCAGGAGTGGATGTGTTCGGCTACAAGAAGATTTGAATGTCCATCAATAATTGCTTTAAAACATGAAAGAAAATTTTCGAATATCAAACCGCACATGATCATAAGCGGGAGAGGAGTTGTTCAGCTGCAAGAAGGTGTGAATGTCCACCCATAATTACTGAAAAATGGGTAAGAAAAGATGAAAATGCCCAACCATACATCATCAAAAGCAGGAGTGGATGTGTTCGGCTACAAGAAGGTTTGAATGTCCGACCATAGTTTGTAAAAAGCGGGTAAGAAAAGGTTCGAATGCCCGAATATAGACCATCAAAAGAGGGAGCGGAGGTGTTCCGCTGTAAGAAAGTGTAAATGTCCGACCATAGTTGGTAAAAAGCGGGTAAGAAAAGGTTAAAATACCCGACTGTACAAAATCAATAGCGGGAGCGGAGTTGTTTGGCTACAAGAAGGTGTGAAAGTCCGACCACGGTTTGTAAAAAGCGCGTAAGAAAAGGTTCGAATGCCCGAATATATACCATCAAAAGTGGAAGTGGATGTGTTCGGCTGCAAGAAGGTGTGAACGTCCGACCAAAGTTTGTAAAAAGCAGTTAAGAAAAGGTTCGAATATCCAACCAAACATAATCAAAAGCGGGAGCAGAGTTGTTCGACTGCAAGTAGGTGTGAATGTCAGATCATAATTTGCAAAAAGCTGATGAGAAAGGGTGAGAATGCCCGGCTATACACCATCAAATGCGGGAGCGGAAGTGTTCGGCTGTGAGTAGGTGTGAATGTCCGACCATCATTGCTGAAAAATGTGTTAGAAGAGACTAGAATGCCGGACAATACATCATCAAATGCGGGAGCGGAGTTGTTCGGCTGTGAGTAGGTGTGAATCTCCGAGCATAGTTTGTAAAAAGGGGGTGAGAATAGGTTCGAATGCCCGAACATACACTATCAAAACAGGGAGCTGAGGTGGCTCACCTGCAAGGTGTGAATATCTGACTATAGTTTGTAAATAAGGTGCGAATGCCCAACAATGTATAATCAAAAGAGGGAGCGGAGGTTTTCGTCTACAAGAAGGTTTGAATGTCCGACCATAGTTTGTAAAAAGCGGGTAAGAAAAGGTTCAAATGCCTGACTATACACCATCAAAAGCGGGAGCGGAGGTGTTCCGCTGTAAGACGGTGTGAAAGTTCAACCATGGTTTGTAAAAAGCTGCTAAGAAAAGGTTCGAATGCCCGAATATATACCATCAAAAGCGGGAGCAGAGCGGTTCGACTGCAAGTAGGTGTGAATGTCCAGCCATAATTACTCACAAACGGGTAAGAAAAGGTAGTATTGCCAGACCATACATGATCAAAACAGGGAGCTGAGGTGGTTCAGCTGCAAGGTGTGAATGTCTGACTATAGTTTGTTAAAAGCGGGTAAGACAAGGTGCGAATGCCCGACAATGTATGATCAAAAGAGGGAGTGGAGGTCTTCGGCTGCAAGGTCTGAATGTCCAACCATAATTTCTAAAAACCGGGTAAGAAAAGGCTCGAAAGCCCGACTATACACAATCAAAAGCGGGAGCGGGAGGTTTTCAGCTGCAAATCCTTCACTCAAACCAAGTGAAAACTGCTTTGTCCTTCATATTTATCAATGTCTAGATCGACTTCAACAAAGAACAACATTGTACTTTGCAGTAAAGAAAGAGCAAATCAAAAGTTTTAGGAATCCGAGAATAAGCTTATTTTCATGAGTTCTGCACGATTATTGATTTTACTATGAATGAATGCCTTCACTCAAACTATGTTAAAACTGCTTTGTCCTTCATATTTATCAATGTCTAGATTGACTTCAACAAAGAACAACATTGTATTTTGCAGTAGAAGAAAAAGCAACACTGAAGGATCAGGAATCCGAGAATAAGCTTCTTTTCATACGTTCTGCATGATTTGGGAATTTATGTATAAAATGAATTCCTTCACTCAAACCAAGTGAAAACTGCTTTGTCCTTCATATTTATCAATGTCTAGATTGACTTCAACAAAGAAAAACATTGTACTTTGCAGTAGAAGAAATAGCAACACTGAAGGATCAGGAATCCGAAAAGAGGCTTATTTTCATACGTTCTGCTTGATTTGGGATTTTGCTATAAAATTAATTCCTTCACTGAAACAAAGTGGAAACTGCTTTGTCCTTCATATTTATCAATGTCTATATCAATTTCAACAAAGAACAAGGCTTTATTTTGCAGTATAGGAAAGAGCAACACTGGAGGATCAGGAATCCGAGAATAAGCTTACTTTCATGAGTCCTGCACGATTTCGGATTTTCCTATAAAATTAATTGCTTTGCTCAAACCAAGTTAAAATTGCTTTGTCCTTCATAGTTATCCATGTCTAAAATGTATCAAGCATAAAGTTCCTCATATTACTCTGAATGAGAAAGAAGCATCCCTTTGGTTGAGCAATACGTTCCTTTTGCGGAGTTATGCATGATTTCGGATTTTGCTATAAAATTCATTCCTTCACACCTTTTTTTTTCCACCGCATTTTATAGATTATGGTTGGAAATTTCAACCACTCTAATCCGAAGACCTCTCCTCCCGCTTTTGTTAATATATTTGAACTTTAGTTGGACATTCACCCCTTTTTGCAGCTAAACCACCTCCACTCCCTGTTTTGATCATGTATGGTCTGGCAATACTACATTTTCTTACCCGTTTGTGAGTAATTATGGCTGGATATTCACACCTACTTGCAGCTGAACACAATCTCTCTCGCTTTTAATTATGTTTGGATATTCGAACCTTTTCTTTACTGCTTTTTGCCAACTTTGGTCGGACGTTCACACCTTCTTGCAGCCGAACACCTCCGCTTCCGCTTTTGATGGTATATATTCGGGCATTCGAACCTTTTCTTACCAGCTTTTTACAAACGATGGTTGGACTTTCACACCTTCTTGTAGCCGAACAACTCCGCTCCCGCTATTGATTGTGTACAGTCGGGTATTTTAACCTTTTCTTACCCGCTTTTTACCAACTATGGTCAGACATTCACACCGTCTTACAGCGGAACATCTCCGCTCCCGCTTTTGATGGTGTATAGTCAGGCATTTGAACCTTTTCTTACCCGCTTTTTACAAACTATGGTCGGACATTCAAACCTTCTTGTAGCCGAAAACCTCTGCTCCCTCTTTTGATTATACATTGTCGGGCATTCGCACCTTATCTTACCCGCTTTTTACAAACTATAGTCAGACATTCACACCTTGGTGCTGAACCACCTCAGCTCCCTGTTTTGATCATGTATGGTCTGGCAATACTACCTTTTCTTACCCGTTTGTGAGTAATTATGGCTGGACATTCACACCTACTTGCAGTCGAACAGCTCTGCTCCCGCTTTTGATTATGTTTGGTTGGATATTCGAACCTTTTCTTAACTGCTTTTTACAAACTTTGGTCGGACGTTCACACCTTCTTGCAGCCGAACACCTCCGCTTCCGCTTTTGATGGTATATATTCGGGCATTCGAACCTTTTCTTAGCAGCTTTTTACAAACCATGGTTGAACTTTCACACCTTCTTGTAGCCGAAATACTCCGCTCCCCCTATTGATTGTGTAAAGTCGGGTATTTTAACCTTTTCTTACCCACTTTTTACCAACTATGGTCGGACATTCACACCTTCTTACAGCGGAATACCTCCGCTCCCTCTTTTGATGGTGTATGTTTGGGCATTCGAACCTTTTCTTACCCGCTTTTTACAAACTATGCTCGGACATTCAAACCTTCTTGTAGCCGAACACATCCACTCCTTCTTTTGATGATGTATGCTTGGGCATTCAAACCTACTTTTTGCCCGCTTTTCATTAATTTTGGGTGGACATTCACACCTTGTCACAGCCAAACACCGCTCCCTGTTTTGATCATGTATGGTTGGACATTCGCACCTTGTCTCACCCGCTTTTTGCAAACTATGGTCGGCTGTTCACAACTTCCTCTCCACCATACTTGAATGGTGGGATGTTCACACCCAGTTGCATCCGAAGACCTCCGCCCCCACTTTTGTTGATATTTAGTTGGTCATTCGCAGCTTACCCGCTTTTGGCAAACTATGGCCTTCTTGCAGCCAAACACCTCTGATCTCGCTTTTGATAATGTAAGGTTGGGCATTCAGACCTTGCTTCACCTGCTTTTCACCAAATATAGTCGGACATTCACACCTTCTTGCAGCCGAACACTTCCGCTCCACCTTTTAGTGTTCTATCACACCTTTTTTTCACCGAATTTTATAGATTATGGTTGGAAATTCTCAACCACTCTCATCCGAAGACCTCTCCTCCCGCTTTTGTTAATATATTTGAACTTTAGTCGGACATTCACACCTTCTTGCAGCTTTACCACCTCCGCTCCCTGTTTTGATCATGTATGGTCTGGCAATACTACCTTTTCTTACCTGTTTGTGAGTAATTATGGCTGGACATTCACACCTACTTGCAGCCGAACACCACCTCTCTCGCTTTTGATGATGTATGGACCGGCATTCTTACCTTTTCTAACACATTTTTCAGAAATTACGGTCGGAGATTCACACCTACTCACAGCCGAACAACTCCGCTCCCGCATTTGATGGTGTGCAGTTGGACATTCTCACCCTTTCTCATCAGCTTTTTGCAAATTATGATCTGACATTCACACCTACTTGCAGTCGAAAAGCTATGCTCCCGCTTTTGATTATGTTTGGTTGGATATTCAAACCTTTTCTTAACTGCTTTTTACAAACTTTGGTTGGACGTTCACACCTTCTTGTAGCCGAACACATCCACTCCTGCTTTTGATGATGTATGGTTGGGCAATCGCACCTTTTTTTTACCCATTTGTCAGGAATAATGGGTGGACATTCACACCTTCTTGCAGCTGAACACCTCCTCTCCCACTTATGATCATGTGCGGTTTGATTTTCGAAAATTTTCTTTCATGTTTTCTAGCAATCATTGATGGACATTTAGACCTTCTTGCAGCTGAACACCTCCGCTCCTGCTTTTGATCATACCTTGTCAGGCATTCGCACCATGTCTTACCCGCTTTTTACAAACTTTAGTCGAACATTTACACCTTTTTGCAGCCGAACACCACCTCTCTCGCTTTTGATGATGTATGGTCCGGCATTCTTTCCTTTTCTAACACATTTTTCAGCAATTATGGTCGGACATTCACACCTACTCAGAGCCGAACACCTCCGCTCCCGCATTTGATGGTGTATAGTCAGGCATTCTCACCCTTTCTCATCAGCTTTTTGCAAATTATGATCTGACATTCACACCTGCTTTTGATAATGTATGGTTGGGCATTCGCACCTTTTTTTACCCATTTTTCAGGAATTATGGGTGGACATTCACACCTTCTTGCAGCTGAACACCTCCTCTCCTTCTTATGATCATGTGCGGATGATATTCGAAAATTTTCTTTCATGTTTTAAAGCAATTATTGATGGACATTCAGACCTTCTTGCAGCTGAACCACTCTGCTCCCGCTTTTGATGGTGTATAGTCGGGCTTTCGAGCCTTTCCTTCCCGGTTTTTACAAATTATGGTTGGACATTCAGACCTTCTTGCAGCCGAACACCTTCACTCCCTCTTTTGATCATACATTTTCGGGCATTCGCACCTTTTCTTACCCGCTTTTTACAAACCATGGTCGGACTTTCACACCTTTTAGTAGCCGAACAACTCCGCACCCGCTACTGATTGTGTACAGTCGGGTATTTTAACCTTTTCTTACCCCATTTTTACCAACTATGGTCGGACATTCACACCTTCTTACAGCGGAACACCTCCGCTCCCTCCTTTGATGGTGTATGTTCGGGCATTCGAACCTTTTCTTACCCGCTTTTTACAAACTATGGTCAGACGTTCAAACCTTCTTGTAGCCGAACATATCCACTCCTGCTTTTGATGATGTATGGTTGGGCATTCGAACCTACTTGTTGCCCGCTTTTCATTAATTATGGGTGGACATTCACACCTTGTCTCAGCCAAACACCTCCGCTCCCTGTTTTGATCATGTATGGTTTGACATTCGCACCTTTGCTTACCCTCTTTTTATACTGATTGCTCAAGATTAAGTTGTTCTTTCTCAAACTACAAAATTTTTTTAATTGTTGAAACTTGATTTGAAGTGGATAAATAAGGAAGACAAACAGTTTTAAGTCAGGCTGATAGCAATTAATTTTATAGCAAAATCTGTATTTCGTCATTTGTCGAGAGATGCTTATTGCTGAAGAAGTTCTTTCTCATTCTACAAAGTACAACGTTGTTTATCATTGAAACTTGATTAGACATGAATAAATATGAAGGACAAAGCAGTCTTAACTTGGTTTGAGTTAAGGAATTCGTTTTATAGGAGAATCCGAATTCGTGCATAACTCGTAAAATAGAGCTTATTTTCGGATTCCTGAAGAATGAGTCTGGTTCTTTCTCATAATACAAAGTTTCTTGTTTATTGTTGAAACTTCATCAGACCGTTAGATATAGTCGGACTCACCTCGACGCACGGCTTGGGATCTGGAACCAGTACTCCTGAGAGGGGTTGGACTCTCTTCCACTCTGGAGTTGCCCGTGGTGAGAGGCGCAGAGCAGGTGTGGGCATACTTATTGCCCCCCGGCTGTGTGCCAGTACATTGGGGTTTACCCCAGTGAACGAGAGGGTAGCCTCCCTCCGCCTTTGGGTGGGGGGACGAGTCCTGACTGTTGTTTGTGCCTATGCGCCAAACAGCAGTTCAGAGTACCTACCCTTTTTGGAGTCTCTGGGGGAGGCACTGGAGAATGCTCCTACCGGAGACTCCCTCATTCTGCTGGGGGACTTTAATGCTCACGTGGGCAATGACAGTGAGACCTGAAATGGTGTGATTGGGAGGAACGGCCCCCCCGATCTGAATCAGAGTGGTGTTATGTTGTTGGACTTCTGTGCCAGTCATAGACTGTCCATAACGAACACCATGTTCAGGCATAAGGGTGTCCATATGTGCACTTGGCACCAGGACACCCTTGGCCGCAGTTCGATGATCGACTTTGTGGTTGTATCATCGGACTTGCGGCCGTATGTCCTGGACACTCGGGTGAAGAGAGGGGCGGAGCTGTCAACTGATCACCACCTGGTGGTGAGTTGGCTCCGCTGGTGGGGGAGGATGCCGATCAGACCTGGCAGGCCCAAACGTATTGTGAGGGTCTGCTGGGAGCGTTTGTCAGAATCCCCCGTCAGAAGGAGCTTTAACTCCCACCTCCGGCAGAGCTTCAACCATATTTGAGGTGGGGGACATTGAATGGGCCATGTTCCGTGACTCCATTGCCGAGGCAGCTGGTCGGAGTTGTGGCCGTAAGGTGGTCGGTGCCTGTCGTGGCGGCAACCCTCCAACCTGCTGGTGGACACCAGTGGTGAGGGAAGCCGTCAAGCTGAAGAAGGAGTCCTATCGGGCCTTTTTGGCCAGTGGGACCCTGGAAGAAGCTGATAGGTACCGACGGGCCAGACGGGCCACGGCTTCGGCGGTTGCTGAGGCAAAAACTCGGGCCTGGGAGGAGTTCGGTGAGACCATGGAGAACGATTTCCGGACGGCCTCGAAAAGATTCTGGTTCACCATTCGGCGTCTCAGGGGGGGGGAAGCGGCTCACAGTCAACACTGTTTACAATGGGGACGGGGCTTTGCTGACCTCAACTAGGGATGTTGTGAGTCGGTGGGGGGAGTACTTCGAGGAACTCCTCAATCCTACCAACACGTGCTCGGAAGAGGCAGAGTCGGAGAGCTCAGAGATGGGGCCACCCATTTCTGGGGCTGAGGTTGCCGAGGTGGTTAAAAAGCTCCTCGGTGGCAAGGCCCCGGGGGTGGATGAGGTCCGTCCTGAGTTTTTCAAGGCTCTGGATGTTGTAGGGCTGTCTTGGCTGACACGCCTCTGCAGTATCGCGTGGACATCGGGGACAGTGCCTCTGGACTGGCAGATTGGGGTGGTGGTCCCCCTCTTTAAAAAGGGGGACCGGAGGGTGTGTTCCAACTATAGGGGTATCACACTCCTCAGCCTCCCTGGTAAGGTCTATTCGGGGGTATTGGAGAGGAGGATCCGTCGGATAATCGAGCCTCGGATTCAGGAGATGCAGTGTGGCTTTCGTCCTGGCCGTGGAACAGTGGACCAGCTCTATACCCTCGGCAGGATCCTGGAGGGTGCATGGGAGTTTGCCCAACCAGTCTACATGTGTTTTGTGGACTTGGAGAAAGCGTTCGACCGTGTCCCTCGTGGAGTCCTGTGGGGGGTGCTCCGGGAATATGGAGTGCCGGACCCCTTGATAGGGGCCATTCGGTCTCTGTATGACCGGTGCCAGAGTTTGGTCCGCATTGCCGGCAGTAAGTCGGATACGTTTCCGGTGAGAGTTGGACTCCGTCAGGGCTGCCCTTTGTCACCGATTCTGTTCCTAACTTTTATGGACAGAATTTGTAGGCGGAGCCAGGGCGTTGAGGGTGTCCCATTTTGCGACCTCAGAATCGGGTCTCTGCTTTTTGCAGATGATGTGGTTCTATTAGCGTCGTCAGGCCGTGACCTTCAGCTCTCACTGGAGTGATTCGCAGCCGAGTGTGAAGCGGCTGGGATGAGAATCAGCACCTCCAAATCCGAGACTATGGTTCTCAGCCGGAAAAGGGTGGAATGCTCTCTCCGGGTCGGGAATGAGATCCTTCCCCAAGAGGAGGAGTTCAAGTATCTCGGGGTCTTGTTCACGAGTGACGGACAAATGGAGCGGGAGATTGACGGGCGGATCGGTGCGGCGCCTGCAGTGTTGCAGGCTCTGCGTGCTTACTGGTCAATCTACGTTCCCATCCTCACCTATGGTCACGAGTTGTGGGTAGTGACCGAAAGAACAAGATCGCGAATACAAGCGGCCGAAATGGGTTTCCTCCGCAGGGTGTCTGGGCTCTCCCTTAGAGATAGGGTGAGAAGCTCAGTCATCCGGGAGGGGCTCGGAGTAGAACCGCTGCTCCTCCGCATTGAGAGGAGTCAGATGAGGTGGCTCGGGCATCTGGTTAGGATGCCCCCTGGGCGCCTCCCTGGGGAGGTGTTCCGGGCACGTCCCACTGGGAGGAGACCCCGGGGGAGACCCAGGACACGTTGGAGAGACTATGTCTCTCGGCTGGCCTGGGAACGCCTCGGGGTCCCCCCGGAAGAGCTGGAGGAAGTGGCCGGGGACAGAGACGTCTGGGTTTCTCTGCTCAAGCTGCTGCCCCCGCGACCCGACCCCCGGATAAGCGACAGATGATGGATGGATGGATGGATATATCCTCCACCAACCAGACTTACAACCCCCGACTAGGGTAGCAGAATTTCTAAGCATCTGTACCCCAAAACTACTATCAAAAATATATAAATTATTGTCTAAGATAGATGACACAATGTCTCTTCCATCCTCAAAATGGGAGGCAGATTTATCCATCAGTTCTGGTCATAGCTTCTAACCACAAATATGTTTGAACACCTTCATAAAGACTCGAAATCCTAATTTACAGCTCATACAATACAAAATCCTTCATAGAACACACTATACAGGACAAAGGATGTTCAGGATGGGTCTAACACACTCAAACATCTGCTCACATTGCACAGATAACACACCTGATGATTATGCACACGCTTTGTGGTTTTCTGCGCCTGTCCAGAAGTTCTGGCTTGAAGTCTGTGAGGACCTATCAACATGGCTAAAGTGTAGCATCCCTGCATGCCCCACACTGTGCATACTGGGTGACTTAGACAACATCAACATGGAAATTAACTCAGCACACATGGTTCTCACAGTGTTATGTATCGCAAAGAAAACTATTCTCATGAACTGGAAAGCGAAGAACAATCTGTGTATTAACCAGTTTAGAAATTTTCTTTTAGATTATATTAGCATGGAAACAATGTCTGCCTCCTCAAAACATCAATTGGCTGAATTTCATTCTCTCTGGTCCCCTCTGATTAGTTTTATCACATAGTGGTGGTGGTGGGTTGCTGGGTGATGGTGGGTCTCAGGCCCGGGCTGCTGCGACTGGTGTGACCGGGTGGTTTGTTTGTTTGTTTTTTGTAGAGGTCCTCCGGGGTGGGGTTGGGTTGAGTGGGGTGGGGCGGGATGGGTACCTTCTGGGGGTACAGTAGCTCCCGGAATATGGTCGCTGCAGGCCCCGAGCCTGGTGGACATCAGACCCTCCTGCCCATTGTTGGCTCCCAGGTAGCGGGGATGCCTATTGCAGCCAGTCCCTGGCTGCCCTCTCTGGGGGAGAGTAGCTCCCCCGGTATATATCCCCATACCCCTCTCCCTTCTGGCTCCTCTACACAGCACACACTCACACATGAAGGGTTTTGGGGGCGTGTGTGTTCGGTGGGGTGTAGTGGATGGGGCCACGTAGGTGGTCCCCTTTGGTTGCACTCTGCAGTTCCCTGCCCCTGTTTTAATTACACCTTAGACATTACTACTTATCAAACACACTCTCACACACACATTAGGTCTTGGGGGGTGGTTACACTGAGTGGCATCTGGTGGGCGGGGCTCTTTGGGTATGTAGGCTGCCCAGAGTGCCGCGCTCCCAGTTCTACAAGTTTGGCTGCCCCTCAATTTTAATTGCTCACTATTAGAAAATATTGAAGAGCCAGAAGGGTGAGGGGAGGGGTCTTCTTCGCACACCCCTGCTTCCTGGTGTCTGTTCGGGGCAGGAGGGGCCAGGAGGATTAATTAATTGTTCTGCTGGTTCGGGGTCTGTGGTGGCTGGGGGGTTGCTGGCCCCCTGGTGTGCCCGCTGCACTATACCCCAGCAGAGTCGAGGGAGGTAGGACGTGTGGATGTGTGGATGTATGGGACGTGAAAGTGTGTGTGGTAATGATTGGGCCTGGATCTGGGACTTGCTGTCGCCTGGCCTGCCTGTGCTTCTCCCGATGGGGCGTCAGCGTTGCCTCTCCCCACTGCTCGCGACTTCACCCACCTGTGGGCACGTCTTGACTCCCAGGGCACTTGGCAAGGGGCGCTGGGGCAGGCGCTGACCCACTTTGTGGCTGTCTGGGGCGCTTTGCCCTCCTGGGTATTGGGTGGGGCCTCTGCCGGGGGGTTTGGGGGCGCTCGGGCCCCTGGGGCCCGGGTCCAGTGCACGGCCCAAATCTGGGCGGCTGGGGCCTGGCGGGGTCGGTGGGCTGTTACCCCTGGTTCCCGGAGTGCCTCTGCCCTATGCTTATGGGGGCTCTTTCCGGGGGCTTCCTCTGCAGTCTTCTGGGTGGATGCGTGGTTTCCCCTGCGGTGGGCTGCCTGGGTTCTGTGCTCTGTGGGGGCTGCTGGTGGCCTGGGTCTTGTGGCCCTCTCTGCCTGCTTCTGATTGCTTGGGGGGGGCTGTGGATTGTGGCCCTGTACGCTTATACACTCATAACTAAGCACGGTTATCATGTAGGTCCTGTGCCATGGGTGTTGCATGTTCTCACACACATACACACACACACACATTCATTAGTCCAGTAGCATGGTCGCTAAGCAGTTGATGTATTATCTTGTCGTCTCAGGTCATCTATATCCACAGCTGTGTTGTATGCGATTGCCGCTTCTTGTGCTTGTTTTTGTTTGTTTGTGTGTTTGTTTTTTCTCTGCTTGTCTGCTTTCAGGTGCTCCTGGTGGCGCTAAGGCTGGATTCCCCTCAGAGGCCATGGATTGTTGTCTGTTTTGTTTTTTACAGGTGTAGCAGCTGGTTGTCTGGTTTTTGTTTCTATTTTTGTTCTGTTTCCTCTTCTTTCCTCTTCTTCTTTCCTTGTCCCCCGGTCCGGTTCAGTTCAGTTCATGTCATATATTGTAAACAGAAATAAATAAATGGGCATCAAGGGGAGCTTTACATTTATAAAACTTCCCTTGGCAAAGCAAATCTGTTTGGCATCAAAGGTATTCAGACTACAATTCTTCTGACATAATGCTGAACAGGACAAGGGGAAAAAAAAAAAAAAGTAAAGAAGACAGTTCTGCCGAAAGTCAGGGACTAGACCTGTTCTAAGTTCTATACTTTTTAAAAGGGGCATGTTTATCAACTATGGAATTAGAATATTTACAAAAATGGTCAAGTGCTAGATCTTCATCTGAGATTTTAACAGTGTCATATAACTATTCAACAGATCAGTTAAAAAAAAGCCTGCTCATGGAGATGTTTCAGGATCTGGATACCAAGCGTGGACCTAATGTTTTCATTTTTGCAATTCTGATACAGGCTATTGAGCAGTGATAACTAACACCAAGTTCAGATACTGCGGATATTCTACCTTTGATTTGTTAAGATTGAGCCAATCAGGGACAACCTTGAAGGATCTCTTTGGTTTTGTAGGATCAGTAATTACCTGAGAAAGGTTGATATTGGTACACACCTTTTTTAAATGATCAGAGGCAGAGTTCAACTTGTTTAAATTAAAATTGCCACACAGAGATTGGGTTTAGGCCACATGCACACAGAATGACATCAACAAATATAAGAAATATTAAACATTTACACATAGATTTTTGAATACATGTAGAGGAATGATACTTTGAAATGTGCTCATTGCGGAGTTATGATCAGTTGAGTAATGAAGGTTGAACTATTCTGGGAAAGAGGTTCTATTCCCAGCATCATGATGGACACTCCTGATATAGAAGGTTTCGCTAACGCATTGGAATTGTTTTACTATTTTCATATGCATGTGCAATGAAGAATTGCTTGCTGCTGATAAATGCAAAGAAGAACAGCTTACACATAGATGCTCACATATAGGTTGCTGAATGCAATGAAGACCTGCTTATCCAGTAAAGTTCAATGTCAATGTGTAATATTCAATTAGGATTTGCAAAACAGTGAAGTTAAACAATGAATGGGTCCATAGTCGGTATGAGAAGACTACAGGAATATTTACCTGGGTGTACGTTCAAACAAAGATGAGAAAATCGCGATAAATAATTGTTTGTGTGTTTGTTAGTATGTATATGAATGTTATGTGTATAAACTGTGTTGAGTTATAGTTACTCAGTAGTGTCTCAGTGAAACAACCGACGGGGGATGCCTTGCGGTGACAACAAAAGCAGTGTTTTACTGATCAGTCAAGTTGCTCCAGTGTACTCCATACAAACTGGTTGGCTACTGAAGGGATAGAAAATGGGGAATTCTTGTTTTAAAGCAAACAAGGAATTAGATGGGAAAAATACATGTTTTAACGGGACCCAGACAATATTAAATACTCAGACAGATGGGATAAGAAGTGTAGTTTTGTGGGAAATCACAAAATTATTACATGAAATTAGTGAAATCAATTGAAGAATGCCTTTCTGAAGAGCTGTTTACCACAGATGAGCAGCTTTGCGACCAAGCACAATGTAGATCGCTTTACTGACAAAATGATCTAATTTAATGGATTGGTTTAGACATGCATAACAGCATTTTAAGAACAAAGAGAGAAACAAAAAAGGACAACGCTTCATGGTGGAAGGTGATGTATAAATAAAAGTGTATATGATGAAGGGGGTGGCAACACCCATTCCGAAATCCCGCCATTCCGACATCCCGCTATTCCGACATCCCACCATTCCGACATACCACCATTCCGACATGCAAACGTCCCACCATTCTGACGTTCAAATGTCCCACCATTCCGACAAGGCTTTCTGTATAAGGAAATGTGTGTTACTCAACAGGTGAGTCCCTTCTTTCTGTTCATGCAATTTATATGTTTAACACATGTTTATAGACAAGCGTTATTAAAAACACAAAGTCTCGGCAACTGGACGAGGAGAAGCAGTCCGCGGTGGTTTTCAATCACACACTCCAATGCCACTTGTTTCAACTTCCGAAAATTTAATCCAGGAAAAAAAGGCTTACAAACATGGACCAAAACGGCTCCATAACACGCACAAGAATCCAAAAGAAACGAAAATTAACTAAAAGAAAGCAAATAAACAGTATGAAGTGGTCAAAATTGGTTTTACGCATGCCTATGTGCGTCTGGCACATGCGTCTTCGGGCTCTCCCACATTGGTTTGTGGATGAAAGCTATATGTTCAGCTGTAATGTCATGTAAAAACAATCTCTACATGACATTTACTCCCAGGTGTGACCAGTTACGTCCTTAAGATATCAACAGGCTGTATAAAGCCTTGCGCAACGGCTGTGTGTTTGTGCCAAATGCGCAAAGCCCATCCGCGCTTCCCAAAATTGGAGCGAGTACTCATAAATCACGTGAATAACATGAATAAACGGTTTTACTGCATTTTGTTGTGTTTTATACGTTCTATGCTGTCATTTCTCTCTTCTCCTATTGGCAAGGCAAGGCAGAGTGCTCGCAACTGTGTCCTGTGCCGTAGCCGTGATATCTGTTATTGCAATTATTACTTTTGCATATGATGACAGCGTGCAAAAGACGCATGGGCTCTGTGGAGAGCTCCGCTCCAGCTGGCTGCTGTGACAGCTCACTGACAATGTATTTCTGCTTAATCAGTTTCAGTCTCGCCAGAGTTACATTAATATCTGTATTTTTATATTTGAAATTCAGGGGATTTTGATAATAGATTATTAAAGTTTGTTTGCGAGGCTGTGGCCTCTGCATGTGCAGAGCTTGTGCGCCAAACTTTAGGGCGTATTTG
Organism: Leuresthes tenuis; assembly: GCF_036924035.1. NCBI lineage: Eukaryota > Metazoa > Chordata > Actinopteri > Atheriniformes > Atherinopsidae > Leuresthes > Leuresthes tenuis. Next base: position 70,686 of record NW_027325513.1, on the reverse strand, counting down.
CGCCGGCATATCATTAGTGCAAAATGTTTTGGGTAAAAATCAGGCTATTAAAAGGAACTGTCGGAATGGCGGTATGTTAAAAAAAAAAAAACATACCGCCATTCCGACCATAGGAGGAAAAAAGTGTCGGAATGGTGGGACGTTTGATAAAAAATTAAGTGTCGCCATTCCGACAATTGGAGACCCATGTCGGAATGGCGAGATGTCGGAATGGCAGCATGTAACCATGATGAAGGAGAGACCATTTGAGCAGCACAGCCATTTCGCAGCACAGGGACAGCAGTCCAAGTTACAGGATCTCCCACGTGGTATCACCTGTCACATTGTGTCAAGGCATCAAAAGAAGAAAAAATCACCAAACTCAAGGACAAAAAGACGAAGACGCCGGTGAACGAAGAGAGAGCACTGACAAACCAGAAATACAAAAGGATTCTCGATATCAAGATCCAGAAGAAGAGGCTAACAATGCCACGAACACTTACGATGCTGGGAATGATGCCAGCAATGAACAGAGAAGAAGATTCAGTGTCATCAATCTGCAACACGTGCCTCTAATGAGGGGGTGAATATAGAATCCTCAACGATTACAACGTCTCTGGGAACTGTGACAAAAACAAGGTTTAAACCATTTTGATATATATTGTAACCTATTGGCTAAGGAATAGTGCTGAAAATGAGGTAAATCTAATCCACCATTGTCCTTGGTCTTCTGTAGGGTTTTTAAACTAATACGTGGTGGTTTGTTTTTCCACAGAAATTTGGAGATGCATGAATCTAGTTACTTAAACCAAGTAGCAGATGGTTTTATGGGGATCATTGAGAACAAATAGTTAACTTTTGGTAGTATCATCATTTTAATGGATGTAATTCTCCCCATAAGTGATATAGGTAAGGACTTCCAACGAGAGAGATCGTCCTCTACTGTCTTTAATAATTGCACATAATTTAGCTTTGTTAGCTCTGAGAGCCTGGAGGAAATGTTTATGCCTAAATATCTAATATTTCCTGACTGTAAAGTATATACTCCCTCCTGAGCTGTCACCTTATCGTGGTGGGGGAGTTTGCGTGCCCCAATGAGTCTGGGAGCTATGTTGCCCGGGGCTTTAAGCCCCTGGTAGGGTCACCCAAGGCAAACAGATCCTAGATGAGGGACCAGACAAAGAACAGCTCAAAAGACCCCTTATGATGAACAAAAAATTTGGACCTCGTGATCCCTTGCCCGGATGTGGGACACCGGGGCCTCCCCCCGGAGCCAGGCCCGGGGGTGGGGCCCGGCAGCGGGCGCCTGGTGGCCGGGTCTGTGCCCATGGGGCTCGGTCGGGCATAGCCCGAAATGATGACGTGGGTCCCCCTTCCGACGGGCTCACCACCCGTGGGAGGGGCCAAGGGGGTCGGGTGCGATGTGAGCTGGGTAGCGGCCGAAGGCAGAGGCCTTGGCGGTCTGATCCTCGGCTACTGAAGCTAGCTCTTGGGACGTGGAATGTCACCTCTCTGTTGGGGAAGGAGCCGGAGCTGGTGCGCGAGGCTGAGCGGTTCCGGCTAGATATAGTCGGACTCACCTCGACGCACGGCTTGGGCTCTGGAACCAGTCCTCTTGAGAGGGGTTGGACTCTCTTCCACTCTGGAGTTGCCCGTGGTGAGAGGCGCAGAGCAGGTGTGGGCATACTTATTGCCCCCCAGCTGTGTGCCAGTACATTGGGGTTTACCCCAGTGAACGAGAGGGTAGCCTCCCTCCGCCTTCGGGTGGGGGGACGAGTCCTGACTGTTGTTTGTGCCTATGCGCCAAACAGCAGTTCAGAGTACCCACCCTTTTTGGAGTCTCTGGGGGAGGCACTGGAGAATGCTCCTACCGGAGACTCCCTCGTTCTGCTGGGGGACTTCAATGCTCACGTGGGCAATGACAGTGAGACCTGGAGGGGTGTGATTGGGAGGAACGGCCCCCCCGATCTGAACCAGAGTGGTGTTATGTTGTTGGACTTCTGTGCTGGTCATGGACTGTCCATAACGAACACCATGTTCAGACATAAGGGTGTCCATATGTGCACTTGGCACCAGGACACCCTTGGCCGCAGTTCGATGATCGACTTTGTGGTTGTATCATCGGACTTGTGGCCGTATGTCCTGGACACTCGGGTGAAGAGAGGGGCGGAGCTGTCAACTGATCACCACCTGGTGGTGAGTTGGCTCCGCTGGTGGGGGAGGATGCCGATCAGACCTGGCAGGCCCAAACGTATTGTGAGGGTCTGCTGGGAGCGTTTGTCAGAATCCCCTGTCAGAAGGAGCTTTAACTCCCACCTCCGGCAGAGCTTCAACCATATTTGAGGTGGGGGACATTGAATGGGCCATGTTCCGTGACTCCATTGCCGAGGCAGCTGGTCGGAGTTGTGGCCGTAAGGTGGTCGGTGCCTGTCGTGGCGGCAACCCTCGAACCTGCTGGTGGACACCAGTGGTGAGGGAAGCCGTCAAGCTGAAGAAGGAGTCCTATCGGGCCTTTTTGGCCAGTGGGACCCTGGAAGAAGCTGATAGGTACCGACGGGCCAGACGGGCCGCGGCTCAGGGGGGGGAAGCGGCTCACAGTCAACACTGTTTACAGTGGGGACGGGGCTTTGCTGACCTCAACTAGGGATGTTGTGAGTCGGTGGGGGGAGTACTTCGAGGAACTCCTCAATCCTACCAACACGTGCTCGGAAGAGGCAGAGTCGGAGAGCTCGGAGACGGGGCCTCCCATTTCTGGGGCTGAGGTTGCCGAGGTGGTTAAAAAGCTCCTCGGTGGCAAGGCCCCGGGGGTGGATGAGGTCCGTCCTGAGTTTCTCAAGGCTCTGGATGTTGTAGGGCTGTCTTGGCTGACACGCCTCTGCAATATCGCGTGGACATCGGGGACAGTGCCTCTGGACTGGCAGATTGGGGTGGTGGTCCCTCTCTTTAAAAAGAGGGACCGGAGGGTGTGTTCCAACTATAGGGGTATCACACTCCTCAGCCTCCCTGGTAAGGTCTATTCGGGGGTATTGGAGAGGAGGATCCGTCGGATAATCGAGCCTCGGATTCAGGAGATGCAGTGTGGCTTTCGTCCTGGCCGTGGAACAGTGGACCAGCTCTATACCCTCGGCAGGATCCTGGAGGGTGCATGGGAGTTCGCCCAACCAGTCTGCATGTGTTTTGTGGACTTGGAGAAAGCGTTCGACCGTGTCCCTCATGGAGTCCTGTGGGGGGTGCTCCGGGAATATGGAGTGCCGGACCCCTTGATAGGGGCCGTTCGGTCTCTGTATGACCGGTGCCAGAGTTTGGTCCGCATTGCCGGCAGTAAGTCGGATACGTTTCCGGTGAGAGTTGGACTCCGTCAGGGCTGCCCTTTGTCACCGATTCTGTTCCTAACTTTTATGGACAGAATTTCTAGGCGGAGCCAGGGCGTTGAGGGTGTCCCATTTGGCGACCTCAGAATCGGGTCTCTGCTTTTTGCAGATGATGTGGTTCTGTTAGCGTCGTCAGGCCGTGACCTTCAGCTCTCACTGGAGTGATTCACAGCCGAGTGTGAAGCGACTGGGATGAGAATCAGCACCTCCAAATCTGAGACTATGGTTCTCAGCCGGAAAAGGGTGGAATGCTCTCTCCGGGTCGGGAATGAGATCCTTCCCCAAGAGGAGGAGTTCAAGTATCTCGGGGTCTTGTTCACGAGTGACGGACGAATGGAGCGGGAGATTGACGGGCGGATCGGTGCGGCGCCTGCAGTGTTGCAGGCTCTGCACCGACCCGTCGTTGTGAAGAGGGAGCTGAGCCAGAAGGCGAAGCTCTCTACTTACTGGTCAATCTACGTTGGCCGGGGACAGAGACGTCTGGGTTTCTCTGCTCAAGCTGCTGCCCCCGCGACCCGACCCCCGGATAAGCGGCAGATGATGGATGGATGGATGGATATATCCTCCACCAACCAGACTTACAACCCCCGACTAGGGTAGCAGAATTTCTAAGCATCTGTACCCCAAAACTACTATCAAAAATATATAAATTATTGTCTAAGATAGATGACACAATGTCTCTTCCATCCTCAAAATGGGAGGCAGATTTATCCATCAGTTCTGGTCATAGCTTCTAACCACAAATATGTTTGAACACCTTCATAAAGACTCGAAATCCTAATTTACAGCTCATACAATACAAAATCCTTCATAGAACACACTATACAGGACAAAGGATGTTCAGGATGGGTCTAACACACTCAAACATCTGCTCACATTGCACAGATAACACACCTGATGATTATGCACATGCTTTGTGGTTTTCTGCGCCTGTCCAGAAGTTCTGGCTTGAAGTCTGTGAGGACCTATCAACATGGCTAAAGTGTAGCATCCCTGCATGCCCCACACTGTGCATACTGGGTGACTTAGACAACATCAACATGGAAATTAACTCAGCACACATGGTTGTCACAGTGTTATGTATCGCAAAGAAAACTATTCTCATGAACTGGAAAGCAAAGAACAATCTGTGTATTAACCAGTTTAGAAATTTTCTTTTAGATTATATGAGCATGGAAACAATGTCTGCCTCCTCAAAACATCAATTGGCTGAATTTCATTCTCTCTGGTCCCCTCTGATTAGTTTTATCACATAGTGGTGGTGGTGGGTTGCTGGGTGATGGTGGGTCTCAGGCCCGGGCTGCTGCGACTGGTGTGACCGGGTGGTTCGTTTGTTTGTTTTTTGTAGAGGTCCTCCTGGGTGGGGTTTGGTTGAGTGGGGTGGGGCGGGATGGGTACCTTCTGGGGGTACAGTAGCTCCCGGAATATGGTCGCTGCAGGCCCCGAGCCTGGTGGACATCAGGCCCTCCTGCCCATTGTTGGCTCCCAGGTAGCGGGGATGCCTATTGCAGCCAGTCCCTGGCTGCCCTCTCTGGGGGAGAGTAGCTCCCCCGGTATATATCCCCATACCCCTCTCCCTTCTGGCTCCTGTACACAGCACACACTCACACATGAAGGGTTTTGGGGGCGTGTGTGTTCGGTGGGGTGTAGTGGATGGGGCCACGTAGGTGGTCCCCTTTGGTTGCACTCTGCAGTTCCCTGCCCCTGTTTTAATTACACCTTAGACATTACTACTTATCAAACACACTCACACACACACATTAGGTCTTGGGGGGTGGTTACACTGAGTGGCATCTGGTGGGCGGGGCTCTTTGGGTATGTAGGCTGCCCAGAGTGCCGCGCTCCCAGTTCTACAAGTTTGGCTGCCCCTCAATTTTAATTGCTCACTATTAGAAAATATTGAAGAGCCAGAAGGGTGAGGGGAGGGGTCTTCTTCGCACACCCCTGCTTCCTGGTGTCTGCTCGGGGCAGGAGGGGCCAGGAGGATTAATTAATTGTTCTGCTGGTTCGGGGTCTGTGGTGGCTGGGGGGTTGCTGGCCTCCTGGTGTGCCCGCTGCACTACACCCCAGCAGAGTCGAGGGAGGTAGGATGTGTGGATGTGTGGATGTATGGGACGTGAAAGTGTGTGTGGTAATGATTGGGCCTGGATCTGGGACTTGCTGTCGCCTGGCCTGCCTGTGTTTCTCCCGATGGGGCATCAGCGTTGCCTCTCCCCACTGCTCGCGACTTCACCCACCTGTGGGCACGTCTTGACTCCCAGGGCACTTGGCCAGGGGCGCTGGGGCAGGCGCTGACCCACTTTGTGGCTGTCTGGGGCGCTTGGCCCTCCCGGGTATTGGGTGGGGCCTCTGCCGGGGGGTTTGGGGGCGCTCGGGCTCCTGGGGCCCAGGTCCAGTGCACGGCCCATGTCTGGGCGGTTGGGGCCTGGCGGGGTAGGTGGGCTGTTGCCCCTGGTTCCCGGAGTGCCTCTGCCCTATGCTTATGGGGGCTCTTTCCGGGGGCTTCCTCTGCAGTCTTCTGGGTGGATGCATGGTTGCCCCTGCGGTGGGCTGCCTGGGTTCTGTGCTCTGTGGGGGCTGCTGGTGGCCTGGGTCTTGTGGTCCTCTCTGCCTGCTTCTGATTGCTTGGGGGGGGGCTGTGGATTGTGGCCCTGTACGCTTATACACTCATAACTAAGCACGGTTATCATGTAGGTCCTGTGCCATGGGTGTTGCATGTTCTCACATACACACACACACATTCATTAGTCCAGTAGCATGGTCACTAAGCAGTTGATGTATTATCATGTCGTCTCAGGTCATCTATATCCACAGCTGTGTTGTATGCGATTGCCGCTTCTTGTGCTTGTTTTTGTTTGTTTGTGTGTTTGTTTTTTCTCTGCTTGTCTGCTTTCAGGTGCTCCTGGTGGCGCTAAGGCTGGATTCCCCTCATAGGCCATGGATTGTTGTCTGTTTTGTTTTTTACAGGTGTAGCAGCTGGTTGTCTGGTTTTTGTTTCTATTTTTGTTCTGTTTCCTCTTCTTTCCTCTTCTTCTTTCCTTGTCCCCCTGTCCGGTTCAGTTCAGTTCATGTCATATATTGTAAACAGAAATAAATAAATGGGCATCAAGGGGAGCTTTACATTTATAAAACTTCCCTTGGCAAAACAAATCTGTTTGGCATCAAAGGTATTCAGACTACAATTCTTCTGACATAATGCTGAACAGGACAAGGGGAAAAAAAAGTAAAGAAGACAGTTCTGCCGAAAGTCAGGGATAGACCTGTTCTAAGTTCTATACTTTTTAAAAGGGGCGTGTTTATAAACTATGGAATTAGAAGATTTACAAAAATGGTCAAGTGCTAGATCTTCATCTGGGATTTTAACAGTGTCATATAACTATTCAACAGATCAGTTAAAAAAAAGCCTGCTCATGGAGATGTTTCAGGGTCTGGATAACAAGCGTGGACCTAATGTTTTCATTTTTGCAATTCTGATACAGGCTATTGAGCAGTGATAACTAACACCAAGTTCAGATACTGCGGATTTTCTACCTTTGATTTGTTAAGATTGAGCCAATCAGGGACAACCTTGAAGGATCTCTTTGGTTTTGTAGGATCAGTAATTACCTGAGAAAGGTTGATATTGGTACACACCTTTTTTAAATGATCAGAGGCAGAGTTCAACTTGTTTAAATTAAAATTGCCACACAGAGATTGGGTTTAGGCCACATGCACACAGAATGACATCAACAAATATAAGAAATATTAAACATTTACACATAGATTTTTGAATATATGTAGAGGAATGATACTTTGAAATGTGCTCATTGCGGAGTTATGATCAGTTGAGTAATGAAGGTTGAACTATTCTGGGAAAGAGGTTCTATTCCCAGCATCATGATGGACACTCCTGATATAGAAGGTTTCGCTAACGCATTGGAATTGTTTTACTATTTTCATATGCATGTGCAATGAAGAATTGCTTGCTGCTGATAAATGCAAAGAAGAACAGCTTACACATAGATGCTCACATAGCTCCACAGAAATTTGGAGATGCATGAATCTAGTGACTTAAACCAAGTAGCAGATGGTTTTATGGGGATCATTGAGAACAAATAGTTAACTTTTGGTAGTATCATCATTTTAATGGATGTAACTCTCCCCATAAGTGATATAGGTAAGGACTTCCAACGAGAGATCGTCCTCTACTGTCTTTAATAATTGCACATAATTTAGCTTTGTTAGCTCTGAGAGCCTGGAGGAAATGTTTATGCCTAAATATCTAATATTTCCTGACTGTAAAGTGATCGCAGGTATATTATGGACCCTACAGTTAATGGGCAGAACTGTGGTCTTAGACCAGTTGATAGAGTAGTCAGAAAGTGCTGAGAATTTATTTATGAGTGTGATCGTGTGACTGAGAGACGTCTGTGAGTTCTGAAGGAAAAGTAATACATCATCAGCATAAAGACTTATTTTATGCTCAATATTTTGGGATTAATTACTCACAAACGGGTAAGAAAAGGTAGTATTGACAGACCATACATGATCAAAACAGGGAGCGGAGGTGGTTCAGCTGCAAGGTGTGAATGTCTGACTATAGTTTGTAAAAAGCGGGTAAGATAAGGTGCGAATGCCCGACAATGTAAGATCAAAAGAGGGAGCGGAGGTTTTCGGCTGCAAGAAGGTCTGAATGTCCACCCAAAATTCCTGAAAAATGGGTAAAAAAAGGGTGCGAATGCCAAACCATACATCATCAAAAGCAGGAGTGGATGTGTTCGGCTACAAGAAGATTTGAATGTCCATCAATAATTGCTTTAAAACATGAAAGAAAATTTTCGAATATCAAACCGCACATGATCATAAGCGGGAGAGGAGTTGTTCAGCTGCAAGAAGGTGTGAATGTCCACCCATAATTACTGAAAAATGGGTAAGAAAAGGTGAAAATGCCCAACCATACATCATCAAAAGCAGGAGTGGATGTGTTCGGCTACAAGAAGGTTTGAATGTCCGACCATAGTTTGTAAAAAGCGGGTAAGAAAAGGTTCGAATGCCCGAACATAGACCATCAAAAGAGGGAGCGGAGGTGTTCCGCTGTAAGAAGGTGTAAATGTCCGACCATAGTTGGTAAAAAGCGGGTAAGAAAAGGTTAAAATACCCGACTGTACACAATCAATAGCGGGAGCGGGAGAGGTAAGAAAAGGTGCGAATGCCCAACCATACATTATCAAAAGCAGGTGTGAATGTCAGATCATAATTTGCAAAAAGCTGATGAGAAAGGGTGAGAATGCCCGACTATACACCATCAAATGCGGGAGCGGAGTTGTTCGGCTGTGAGTAAGTGTGAATCTCCGACCATAATTGCTGAAAAATGTGTTAGAAAAGGTAGGAATACCGGTCCATACATCATCAAAAGCGGGAGAGGTGGTGTTCGGCTTCAAGTAGGTGTGAATGTCCAGCCATAATTACTAACAAACGGGTAAGAAAAGGTAGTATTGCCAGACCATACATGATCAAAACAGGGAGCGGAGGTGGTTCAGCTGCAAGAAGGTGTGAATGTCCGACTAAAGTTCAAATACATTAACAAAAGCGGGAGGAGAGGTCTTCGGATGAGAGTGGTTGAGAATTTCCAACCATAATCTATAAAATGCGGTGAAAAAAAAGGTGTGATAGAACACTAAAAGGTGGAGCGGAAGTGTTCGGCTGCAAGAAGGTGTGAATGTCCGACTATATTTGGTGAAAAGCAGGTGAAGCAAGGTCTGAATGCCCAACCTTACATCATCAAAATTTGGCTGCAAGAAGGCCATAGTTTGCCAAAAGCGGGTAAGCAGCGAATGACCGACTAAATATCAACAAAAGGTCTTCGGATGCAAGTGGGTGTGAATATCCCACCATACAAGTATGGTGGAGAGGAAGCTGTGAACAGCCGACCATAGTTGGCAAAAAGCGGGTGAGAAAAGGTGCGAATGTCCAACCATACATGATCAAAACAGGGAGCGGAGGTGTTTGGCTGTGACAAGGTGTCAATGTCCACCCAAAATTAATGAAAAGCGGGCAACAAGTAGGTTTGAATGCCCAACCATACATCATCAAAAGCAGGAGTGGATGTGTTCGGCTACAAGAAGGTTTGAATGTCCGAGCATAGTTTGTAAAAAGCGGGTAAGAAAAGGTTCGAATGCCCAAACATACACCATCAAAAGAGGGAGCGGAGGTGTTCCGCTGTAAGACGGTGTGAATGTCCGACCATAGTTGGTAAAAAACGGGTAAGAAAAGGTTAAAACACCCGACTGTACACAAACAATAGCGGGAGCGGATGTGTTTAGCTACAAGAAGGTGTGACAGTCCGACCATGGTTTGTAAAAAACGGGTAAGAAAAGGTGCGAATGCCCGACAATGTATGATCAAAAGAGGGAGCGGAGGTTTTCGGCTACAAGAAGGTTTGAATGTCCGACCATAGTTTGTAAAAAGCGGGTAAGAAAAGGTTCAAATGCCTGACTATACACCATCAAAAGCGGGAGCGGAGGTGTTCGGCTACAAGAAGGTGTGAAAGTTCAACCATGGTTTATAAAAAGCGGGTAAGAAAAGGTTCGAATGCCCGAATATATACCATCAAAAGCGGAAGCGGAGGTGTTCGGCTGCAAGAAGGTGTGAACGTCCGACCAAAGTTTGCAAAAAGCAGTTAAGAAAAGGTTCGAATGCCCGAATATATACCATCAAAAGCGGGAGCAGAGCTGTTCGACTGCAAGTAGGTGTGAATGTCCAGCCATAATTACTCACAAACGGGTAAGAAAAGGTAGTATTGCCAGACCATACATGATCAAAACAGGGAGCTGAGGTGGTTCAGCTGCAAGGTGTGAATGTCTGACTATAGTTTGTAAAAAGCGGGTAAGACAAGGTGCGAATGCCCGACAATGTATGATCAAAAGAGGGAGTGGAGGTCTTCGGCTGCAAGGTCTGAATGTCTAACCATAATTTCTAAAAACCGGGTAAGAAAAGGCTCGAAAGACCGACTATACACAATCAAAAGCGGGAGCGGGAGGTTTTCAGCTGCAAATCCTTCACTCAAACCAAGTGAAAACTGCTTTGTCCTTCATATTTATCAATGTCTAGATCGACTTCAACAAAGAACAAGATTGTACTTTGCAGTAAAGAAAGAGCAAATCAAAACTTTTAGGAATCCGAGAATAGGCTTATTTTCATGAGTTCTGCACGATTATTGATTTTACTATAAATGAATGCCTTCACTCAAACTATGTTAAAACTGCTTTGTCCTTCATATTTATCAATGTCTAGATTGACTTCAACAAAGAACAACACTGGATTTTGCAGTAGAAGAAAGAGCAACACTGAAGGATCAGTAATCCGAGAATAAGCTTATTTTCATACGTTCTGCATGATTTGGGATTTTATGTATAAAATGAATTCCTTCACTCAAACCAAGTTAAAACTGCTTTGTCCTTCATATTTATCAATGTCTAGATCGACTTCAACAAAGAACAACATTGTATTTTGCAGTAGAAGAAAAAGCAACACTGAAGGATCAGGAATCCGAGAATAAGCTTCTTTTCATACGTTCTGCATGATTTGGGATTTTATGTATAAAATGAATTCCTTCACTCAAACCAAGTCAAAACTGCTTTGTCCTTCATATTTATCAATGTCTAGATTTACTTCAACAAAGAACAACATTGTATTTTGCAGTAGTAGAAAGAGCAACACTTGAAGGAACAGGAATCCGAGAATAATCTTATTTTCATACGTTCTGCATGATTTGGGATTTTATGTATAAAATGAATTCCTTTACTCAAACTATGTTAAAACTGCTTTGTCCTTCATATTTATCAATGTCTAGATTGACTTCAACAAAGAACAAACATTGTATTTTGCAGTAGAAGAAATAGCAACACTGAAGGATCTGGAATCCGAAAACACGCTTATTTTCATACGTTCTGCTTGATTTGGGATTTTGCTATAAAATTAATTCCTTCACTCAAACAAAGTGGAAACTGCTTTGTCCTTCATATTTATCAATGTCTATATCGATTTCAACAAAGAACAAGGCTGTATTTTGCAGTATAGGAAAGAGCAACACTGGAGGATCAGGAATCCGAGAATAAGCTTACTTTCATGAGTCCTGCACGATTTCGGATTTTCCTATAAAAAGAATTGCTTTGCTCAAACCAAGTTAAAATTGCTTTGTCCTTCATAGTTATCCATGTCTAAAATGTATCAAGCATAAAGTTCCTCATATTACCCTGAATGAGAAAGAAGCATCCCTTTGGTTGAGCAATACGTTCCTTTTGCGGAGTTATGCATGATTTCGGATTTTGCTATAAAATTCATTCCTTCACACCTTTTTTTTCACCGCATTTTATAGATTATGGTTGGAAATTTCAACCACTCTAATCCGAAGACCTCTCCTCCCGCTTTTGTTAATATATTTGAACTTTAGTTGGACATTCACCCCTTTTTGCAGCTAAACCACCTCCGCTCCCTGTTTTGATCATGTATGGTCTGGCAATACTACATTTTCTTACCCGTTTGTGAGTAATTATGGCTGGATATTCACACCTACTTGCAGCTGAACACAATCTCTCTCGCTTTTAATTATGTTTGGATATTCGAACCTTTTCTTTACTGCTTTTTGCCAACTTTGGTCGGACGTTCACACCTTCTTGCAGCCGAACACCTCCGCATCCGCTTTTGATGGTATATATTCGGGCATTCGAACCTTTTCTTACCAGCTTTTTACAAACGATGGTTGGACTTTCACACCTTCTTGTAGCCGAACAACTCCGCTCCCGCTATTGATTGTGTACAGTCGGGTATTTTAACCTTTTCTTACCCGCTTTTTACAAACTATGGTCGGACATTCAAACCTTCTTGTAGCCGAAAACCACTGCTCCCTCTTTTGATTATACATTGTTGGGCATTCGCACCTTATCTTACCCGCTTTTTACAAACTATAGTCAGACATTCACACCTCAGCTCCCTGTTTTGATCATGTATGGTCTGGCAATACTACCTTTTCTTACCCGTTTGTGAGTAATTATGGCTGGACATTCACACCTACTTGCAGTCGAACAGCTCTGCTCCCGCTTTTGATTATGTTTGGTTGGATATTCGAACCTTTTCTTAACTGCTTTTTACAAACTTTGGTCGGACGTTCACACCTTCTTGCAGCCGAACCCATCCACTTCCACTTTTGATGGTATATATTCGGGCATTCGAACCTTTTCTTACCCGCTTTTTACAAACCGTGGTCGGACTTTCACACCTTCTTGTAGCCAAACAACTCCGCTCCCGCTATTGATTGTGTACAGTCGGGTATTTTAACCTTTTCTTACCCGCTTTTTACCAACTATGGTCGGACATTTACACCTTCTTACAGCGGAACACCTCCGCTCCCTCTTTTGATGGTCTATGTTCGGGCATTCGAACCTTTTCTTACCCGCTTTTTACAAACTATGGTCGGACATTCAAACCTTCTTGTAGCCGAACACATCCACTCCTGCTTTTGATGATGTATGGTTGGGCATTTTCACCTTTTCTTACCCATTTTTCAGTAATTATGGGTGGACATTCACACCTTCTTGCAGCTGAACAACTCCTCTCCCGCTTATGATCATGTGCGGTTTGATATTCGAAAATTTTCTTTCATGTTTTAAAGCAATTTTTGATGGACATTCAAATCTTCTTGTAGCCAAACACATCCACTCCTGCTTTTGATGATGTATGGTTTGGCATTCGCACCCTTTTTTTACCCATTTTTCAGGAATTTTGGGTGGACATTCAGACCTTCTTGCAGCCGAAAACCTCCGCTCCCTCTTTTGATCATACATTGTCGGGCATTCGCACCTTATCTTACCCGCTTTTTACAAACTATAGTCAGACATTCACACCTTGCAGCTGAACCACCTCCGCTCCCTGTTTTGATCATGTATGGTCTGGCAATACTACCTTTTCTTACCCGTTTGTGAGTAATTAATCCCAAAATATTGAGCATAAAATAAGTCTTTATGCTGATGATGTATTAGTTTTCCTTCAGAATTCACAGACGTCTCTCAGTCACACGATCACACTCATAAATAAATTCTCAGCACTTTCTGACTACTCTATCAACTGGTCTAAGACCACAGTTCTGCCCATTAACTGTAGGGTCCATAATATACCTGCGATCACTTTACAGTCAGGAAATATTAGATATTTAGGCATAAACATTTACTCCAGGCTCTCAGAGCTAACAAAGCTAAATTATGTGCAATTATTAAAGACAGTAGAGGACGATCTCTCGTTGGAAGTCCTTACCTATATCACTTATGGGGAGAGTTACATCCATTAAAATGATGATTCTACCAAAAGTTAACTATTTGTTCTCAATGATCCCCATAAAACCATCTGCTACTTGGTTTAAGTCACTAGATTCATGCATCTCCAAATTTCTGTGGAAAAACAAACCACCACGCATTAGTTTAAAAACCCTACAGAAGACCAAGGACAGTGGTGGATTAGATTTACCTCATTTTCAGCACTATTCCTTAGACAATAGGTTACAATATATATCAAAATGGTTTAAACCTTGTTGTTGTCACAGTTCCCAGAGACGTTGTAATCGTTGAGGATTCTATATTCACCCCCTCATTAGAGGCACGTAATGCAGATTGATGACACTGAATCTTCTTCTCTGTTCATTGCTGGCATCATTCCCAGCATCGTAAGTGTTCGTGGCATTGTTAGCCTCTTCTTCTGGATCTTGATATCGAGAATCCTTTTGTATTTCTGGTTTGTCAGTCCTCTGTCTTCGTTCACCGGAGTCTTTGTCTTTTTGTCCTTGAGTTTGGTGATTTTTTCTTTTTTTGATGCCTTGACACAATGTGACAGGTGATACCACGTGGGAGATCCTGTAACTTGGACTGCTGTCCCTGTGCTGCGAAATGGCTGTGCTGCTCAAATGGTCTCTCCTTCATCATGGTTACATGCTGCCATTCCGACATCTCGCCATTCCGACATGGGTCTCCAATTGTCGGAATGGCGACACTTAACTTTTTATCAAACGTCCCACCATTCCGACACTTTTTTCCTCCTATGGTCGGAATGGCGGTATGTTTTTTGTTTTTTTTAACATACCGCCATTCCGACAGTTCCTTTTAATAGCCTATTTTTTACCCAAAACATTTTGCACTAATGATATGCCGGCGCAAATACGCCCTAAAGTTTGGCGCACAAGCTTTGCACATGCAGAGGCCACAGCCTCGCAAACAAACTTTAATAATCTATTATCAAAATCCCCTGAATTTCAAATATAAAAATACAGATATTAATGTAACTCTGGCGAGACTGAAACTGATTAAGCAGAAATACAGTGTCAGTGAGCTGTCACAGCAGCCAGCTGGAGCGGAGCTCTCCACAGAGCCCATGCGTCTTTTGCACGCTGTCATCATATGCAAAAGTAATAATTGCAATTACAGATATCACGGCTACTGCACAGGACACAGTTGCGAGCACTCTGCCTTGCCTTGCCAATAGGAGAAGAGAGAAATGACAGCATAGAACGTATAAAACACAACAAAATTCAGTAAAAACGTTTATTCATGTTATTCACGTGATTTATGAGTACTCATTCCAATTTTGGGAAGCGCGGAAGGGCTTTGCGCATTTGGCACAAACACACAGCCGCAACGGTTGTAGCTTTATACAGCCTGTTGATATCTTAAGGACCTAACTGGTCACACCTGGGAGTAAATGTCATGTAGAGATTGTTTTTACATGACATTACAGCTGAACATATAGCTTTCATCCACAAACCAACGTGGGAGAGCCCGAAGACGCATGTGCCAGACGCACATAGGCATGCATAAAACCAATTTTGACCACTTCATACTGTTTATTTGCTTTCTTTAAGTTAACTTTCGTTTCTTTTGGATTCTTGTGCGTGTTATGGAGCCGTTTTGGTCCATGTTTGTAAGCCTTTTTTTCCTGGATTAAATTTTCGGAAGTTGAAACAAGTGGCATTGGAGTGTGTGATTGAAAACCACCGCGGACTGCTTCTCCTCCTCCAGTTGCCGAGACTTTGTGTTTTTAATAACGCTTGTCTATAAACATGTGTTAAACATATAAATTGCATGAACAGAAAGAAGGGACTCACCTGTTGAGTAACACACATTTCCTTATACGGAAAGCCTTGTCGGAATGGTGGGACATTTGAACGTCAGAATAGCGGGATGTCGCAATGGTGGGATGTCGGAATGGTGGGACGTTTGCATGTCGGAATCGTGGTATGTCGGAATGGTGGGATGTCGGAATAGCGGGATGTCGGAATGGCGGGATTTCGGAATGGGTGTTGCCACCCCTTTCATCATATACACAGTTATTTATACATCACCTTCCACCATGAAGCGTTGTCCCTTTTTGTTTCTCTCTTTGTTCTTAAAATGCTGTTATGCATGTCTAAACCAATCCATTAAATTAGATCATTTTGGCAGTAAAGCGATCTACAATGTGCTTGGTCGCAAAGCTGCTCATCTGTGGTAAACAGCTCTTCAGAAAGGCATTCTTCAATTGATTTCACTAATTCTATGTAATAATTTTGTGATTTCCTACAAAACTACACTTCTTCTCCCATCTGTCTGAGTATTTAATATTGTCTGGGTCCCGTTAAAACATGTATTTTTCCCATCTAATTCCTTGTTTGCTTTAAAACAAGTATTCCCCATTTTCTATCCCTTCAGTAGCCAACCAGTTTGTATGGAGTACACTGGAGCAACTTGACTGATCAGTAAAACACTGCTTTTGTTGTCACCGCAAGGCTTCCCCCGTCGGTTGTTTCACTGAGACACTACTGAGTAACTATAACTCAACACAGTTTATACACATAACATTCCTATACATACTAACAAACAAACAAACAATTATTTATCGCAATTTTCTCATCTCTGTTTGAACGTACACCCAGGTAAATATTCCTGTAGTCTTCTCATACCGACTATGGACCCATTCATTGTTTAACTTCACTGTTTTGCAAATCCTAATTGAATATTACACATTGACATTGAACTTTACTTGATAAGCAGGTCTTCATTGCATTCAGCAGCCTATATGTGAGCATTTATGTGTAAGCTGTTCTTCTTTGCATTTATCAACAGCAAGCAATTCTTCATTGCACATGCATATGAAAATAGTAAAACAATTCCAATGCGTTAGCGAAACCTTCTATATCAGGAGTGTCCATCATGATGCTGCGAATAGAACCTCTTTCCTAGAATAGTTCAACCTTCATTACTCAACTGATCATAACTCCGCAATGAGCACATTTCAAAGTATCATTCCTCTACATGTATTCAAAAATCTATGTGTAAATGTTTAATATTTCTTATATTTGTTGATGTCATTCTGTGTGCATGTGGCCTAAACCCAATCTCTGTGTGGCAATTTTAATTTAAACAAGTTGAACTCTGCCTCTGATCATTTAAAAAAGGTGTGTACCAATATCAACCTTTCTCAGGTAATTACTGATCCTACAAAACCAAAGAGATCCTTCAAGGTTGTCCCTGATTGGCTCAATCTTAACAAATCAAAGGTAGAAAATCCGCAGTATCTGAACTTGGTGTTAGTTATCACTGCTCAATAGCCTGTATCAGAATTGCAAAAATGAAAACATTAGGTCCACGCTTGGTATCCAGATCCTGAAACATCTCCATGAGCAGGCTTTTTTTTAACTGATCTGTTGAATAGTTATATGACACTGTTAAAATCCCAGATGAAGATCTAGCACTTGACCATTTTTGTAAATCTTCTAATTCCATAGTTGATAAACACGCCCCTTTTAAAAAGTATAGAACTTAGAACAGGTCTATCCCTGGCTTTCGGCAGAACTGTCTTCTTTACTTTTTTTCCCCCTTGTCCTGTTCAGCATTATGTCAGAAGAATTGTAGTCTGAATACCTTTGATGCCAAACTGATTTGTTTTGCCAAGGGAAGTTTTATAAATGTAAAGCTCCCCTTGATGCCCATTTATTTATTTCTGTTTACAATATATGACATGAACTGAACTGAACCGGACCGGGGGACAAGGAAAGAAGAAGAGGAAAGAAGAGGAAACAGAACAAAAATAGAAACAAAAACCAGACAACCAGCTGCTACACCTGTAAAAAACAAAACAGACAACAATCCATGGCCTATGAGGGGAATCTAGCCTTAGCGCCACCAGGAGCACCTGAGAGCAGACAAGCAGAGAAAAAACAAACACACAAACAAACAAAAACAAGCACAAGAAGCGGCAATCGCATACAACACAGCTGTGGATATAGATGACCTGAGACGACATGATAATACATCAACTGCTTAGTGACCATGCTACTGGACTAATGAATGTGTGTGTGTGTGTGTGAGAACATGCAACACCCATGGCACAGGACCTACATGATAACCATGCTTAGTTATGAGTGTATAAGCGTACAGGGCCACAATCCACAGCCCCCCCCCCCAAGCAATCAGAAGCAGGCAGAGAGGGCCACAAGACCCAGGCCACCAGCAGCCCCCACAGAGCACAGAACCCAGGCAGCCCACCGCAGGGGCAACCACGCATCCACCCAGAAGACTGCAGAGGAAGCCCCCGGAAAGAACCCCCATAAGCATAGGGCAGAGGCACTCCGGGAACCAGGGGTAACAGCCCACCGACCTCGCCAGGCCCCAGCCGCCCAGACATGGGCCGTGCACTGGACCTGGGCCCCAGGAGCCCGAGCGCCCCCAAACCCCCCGGCAGAGGCCCCACCCAATACCCAGGAGGGCCAAGCGCCCCAGACAGCCACAAAGTGGGTCAGCGCCTGCCCCAGCGCCCCTGGCCAAGTGCCCTGGGAGTCAAGACGTGCCCACAGGTGGGTGAAGTCGCGAGCAGTGGGTAGAGGCAACGCAGGCAGGCCAGGCGACAGCAAGTCCCAGATCCAGGCCCAATCATTACCACACACACTTTCACGTCCCATACATCCACACATCCTACCTCCCTCGACTCTGCTGGGGTGTAGTGCAGCGGGCACACCAGGAGGCCAGCAACCCCCCAGCCACCACAGACCCCGAACCAGCAGAACAATTAATTAATCCTCCTGGCCCCTCCTGCCCCGAGCAGACACCAGGAAGCAGGGGTGTGCGAAGAAGACCCCTCCCCTCACCCTTCTGGCTCTTCAATATTTTCTAATAGTGAGCAATTAAAATTGAGGGGCAGCCAAACTTGTAGAACTGGGAGCGCGGCACTCTGGGCAGCCTACATACCCAAAGAGCCCCGCCCACCAGATGCTACTCAGTGTAACCACCCCCCAAGACCTAATGTGTGTGTGTGAGTGTGTTTGATAAGTACTAATGTCTAAGGTGTAATTAAAACAGGGGCAGGGACCTGCAGAGTGCAACCAAAGGGGACCACCTACGTGGCCCCATCCACTGCACCCCACCGAACACACACGCCCCCAAAACCCTTCATGTGTGAGTGTGTGCTGTGTACAGGAGCCAGAAGGGAGAGGGGTATGGGGATATATAACGGGGGAGCTACTCTCCCCCAGAGAGGGCAGCCAGGGACTGGCTGCAATAGGCATCCCCGCTACCTGGGAGCCAACAATGGGCAGGAGGGCCTGATGTCCACCAGGCTCGGGGCCTGCAGCGACCATATTCCGGGAGCTACTGTACCCCCAGAAGGTACCCATCCCGCCCCACCCCACTCAACCCAACCCCACCCCGGAGGACCTCTACAAAAAACAAACAAACAAACCACCCGGTCACACCAGTCGCAGCAGCCCGGGCCTGAGACCCACCATCACCCAGCAACCCACCACCACCACTATGTGATAAAACTAATCAGAGGGGACCAGAGAGAATGAAATTCAGCCAATTGATGTTTTGAGGAGGCAGACATTGTTTCCATGCTAATATAATCTAAAAGAAAATTTCTAAACTGGTTAATACACAGATTGTTCTTCGCTTTCCAGTTCATGAGAATAGTTTTCTTTGCGATACATAACACTGTGACAACCATGTGTGCTGAGTTAATTTCCATGTTGATGTTGTCTAAGTCACCCAGTATGCACAGTGTGGGGCATGCAGGGATGCTACACTTTAGCCATGTTGATAGGTCCTCACAGACTTCAAGCCAGAACTTCTGGACAGGCGCACAAAACCACAAAGCATGTGCATAATCATCAGGTGTGTTATCTGTGCAATGTGAGCAGATGTTTGAGTGTGTTAGACCCATCCTGAACATCCTTTGTCCTGTATAGTGTGTTCTATGAAGGATTTTGTATTGTATGAGCTGTAAATTAGGATTTCGAGTCTTTATGAAGGTGTTCAAACATATTTGTGGTTAGAAGCTATGACCAGAACTGATGGATAAATCTGCCTCCCATTTTGAGGATGGAAGAGACATTGTGTCATCTATCTTAGACAATAATTTATATATTTTTGATAGTAGTTTTGGGGTAAAGATGCTTAGAAATTCTGCTACGCTAGTCGGGGGTTGTAAGTCTGGTTGGTGGAGGATATATCCATCCATCCATCCATCATCTGCCGCTTATCCGGGGGTCGGGTCGCGGGGGCAGCAGCTTGAGCAGAGAAACCCAGACGTCTCTGTCCCCGGCCACTTCCTCCAGCTCTTCCGGGGGGACCCCGAGGCGTTCCCAGGCCAGCCGAGAGACATAGTCTCTCCAACGTGTCCTGGGTCCCATCCCTAGTTGAGGTCAGCAAAGCCCCGTCCCCACTGTAAACAGTGTTGACTGTGAGCCGCTCCCCCCCCCCCTGAGACGCCGGATAGTGGACCAGAATCTTTTCGAGGCCGTCCGGAAATCGTTCTCCATGGTCTCACCGAACTCCTCCCAGGCCCGAGTTTTTGCCTCAGCAACCGCCGAAGCCGTGGCCCGTCTGGCCCGTCGGTACCTATCAGCTTCTTCCAGGGTCCCACTGGCCAAAAAGGCCCGATAGGACTCCTTCTTCAGCTTGACGGCTTCCCTCACCACTGGTGTCCACCAGCAGGTTCGAGGGTTGCCGCCACGACAGGCACCGACCACCTTACGGCCACAACTCCGACCAGCTGCCTCGGCAATGGAGTCACGGAACATGGCCCATTCGGACTCAATGTCCCCCACCTCAAATATGGTTGAAGCTCTGCCGGAGGTGGGAGTTAAAGCTCCTTCTGACGGGGGATTCTGACAAACGCTCCCAGCAGACCCTCACAATACGTTTGGGCCTGCCAGGTCTGATCGGCATCCTCCCCCACCAGCGGAGCCAACTCACCACCAGGTGGTGATCAGTTGACAGATCCGCCCCTCTCTTCACCCGAGTGTCCAGGACATACGGCCGCAAGTCCGATGATACAACCACAAAGTCGATCATCGAACTGCGGCCAAGGGTGTCCTTGTGCCAAGTGCACATATGGACACCCTTATGCCTGAACATTGTGTTCGTTATGGACAGTCTATGACTGGCACAGAAGTCCAACAACATAACACCACTCTGATTCAGATCGGGGGGGCCGTTCCTCCCAATCACACCCCTCCAGGTCTCACTCTCATTGCCCACGTGAGCATTGAAGTCCCCCAGCAGAATGAGGGAGTCTCCGGTAGGAGCATTCTCCAGTGCCTCCCCCAGAGACTCCAAAAAGGGTAGGTACTCTGAACTGCTGTTTGGCGCATAGGCACAAACAACAGTCAGAACTCGTCCCCCCACCCAAGGCGGAGGGAGGCTACCCTCTCGTTCACTGGGGTAAACCCCAATGTACTGGCACACAGCCGGGGGGCAATAAGTATGCCCACACCTGCTCTGCGCCTCTCACCACGGGCAACTCCAGAGTGGAAGAGAGTCCAACCCCTCTCAAGAGTACTGGTTCCAGATCCCAAGCCGTGCGTCGAGGTGAGTCCGACTATATCTAACGGTCTGATGAAGTTTCAACAATAAACAACAAACTTTGTATTATGAGAAAGAACCAGACTCATTCTTCAGGAATCCGAAAATAAGCTCTATTTTACGAGTTATGCACGAATTCGGATTCTCCTATAAAACGAACTCCTTAACTCAAACCAAGTTAAGACTGCTTTGTCCTTCATATTTATTCATGTCTAATCAAGTTTCAATGATAAACAACGTTGTACTTTGTAGAATGAGAAAGAACTTCTTCAGCAATAAGCATCTCTCGACAAATGACGAAATACAGATTTTGCTATAAAATTAATTGCTATCAGCCTGACTTAAAACTGTTTGTCTTCCTTATTTATCCACTTCAAATCAAGTTTCAACAATTAAGAAAAATCTGTAGTTTGAGAAAGAACAACTTAATCTTGAGCAATCAGTATAAAAAGAGGGTAAGCAAAGGTGCGAATGTCAAACCATACATGATCAAAACAGGGAGCGGAGGTGTTTGGCTGAGACAAGGTGTGAATGTCCACCCATAATTAATGAAAAGCGGGCAACAAGTAGGTTCGAATGCCCAACCATACATCATCAAAAGCAGGAGTGGATATGTTCGGCTACAAGAAGGTTTGAACGTCTGACCATAGTTTGTAAAAAGCGGTAAAGAAAAGGTTCGAATGCCCAAACATACACCATCAAAAGAGGGAGAGGAGGTGTTCCGCTGTAAGAAGGTGTGAATGTCCGACCATAGTTGGTAAAAAACGGGTAAGAAAAGGTTAAAATACCCGACTGTACACAATCAATAGCGGGAGCGGATGTGTTTGGCTACAAGAATGTGTGACAGTCCGACCATGGTTTGTAAAAAACGGGTAAGAAAAGGTGCGAATGCCCGACAATGTATGATCAAAAGAGGGAGCGGAGGTTTTCGGCTACAAGAAGATTTGAATGTCCGACCATAGTTAGTAAAAAGCGGGTAAGAAAAGGTTCAAATGCCTGACTATACACCATCAAAAGCGGGAGCGGAGGTGTTCCGCTGTAAGACGGTGTGAATGTCCAACCATAGTTGGTAAAAAGCGGGTAAGAAAAGGTTAAAATACCTGACTGTACACAATCAATAGCGGGAGCGGAGTTGTTCGGCTACAAGAAGGTGTGAAAGTTCAACCATGGTTTGTAAAAAGCTGCTAAGAAAAGGTTCGAATGCCCGAATATATACCATCAAAAGCGGGAGCAGAGCTGTTCGACTGCAAGTAGGTGTGAATGTCCAGCCATAATTACTCACAAACGGGTAAGGAAAGGTAGTATTGCCAGACCATACATGATCAAAACAGGGAGCTGAGGTGGTTCAGCTGCAAGGTGTGAATGTCTGACTATAGTTTGTAAAAAGCGGGTAAGACAAGGTGCGAATGCCCGACGATGTATGATCAAAAGAGGGAGTGGAGGTCTTCGGCTGCAAGGTCTGAATGTCCAACCATAATTTCTAAAAACCGGGTAAGAAAAGGCTCGAAAGCCCGACTATACACAATCAAAAGCGGGAGCGGGAGGTTTTCAGCTGCAAATCCTGCACTCAAACCAAGTGAAAACTGCTTTGTCCTTCATATTTATCAATGTCTAGATCGACTTCAACAAAGAACAACATTGTACTTTGCAGTAAAGAAAGAGCAAATCAAAAGTTTTAGGAATCCGAGAATAAGCTTATTTTCATGAGTTCTGCACGATTATTGATTTTACTATAAATGAATGCCTTCACTCAAACTATGTTAAAACTGCTTTGTCCTTCATATTTATCAATGTCTAGATTGACTTCAACAAAGAACAACACTGGATTTTGCAGTAGAAGAAAGAGCAACACTGAAGGATCAGTATTCCGAGAATAAGCTTATTTTCATACGTTCTGCATGATTTGGGATTTTATGTATAAAATGAATTCCTTCACTCAAACCAAGTTAAAACTGCTTTGTCCTTCATATTTATCAATGTCTAGATCGACTTCAACAAAGAACAACATTGTATTTTGCAGTAGAAGAAAAAGCAACACTGAAGGATCAGGAATCCGAGAATAAGCTTCTTTTCATACGTTCTGCATGATTTGGGATTTTATGTATAAAATGAATTCCTTCACTCAAACCAAGTGAAAACTTCTTTGTCCTTCATATTTATCAATGTCTAGATTTACTTCAACAAAGAACAACATTGTATTTTGCAGTAGAAGAAATAGCAACACTGAAGGATGAGGAATCCTTTTCTAACACATTTTTCAGAAATTACGGTCGGAGATTCACACCTACTCACAGCCGAACAACTCCGCTCCCGCATTTGATGGTGTGCAGTCGGACATTCTCACCCTTTCTCATCAGCTTTTTGCAAATTATGATCTGACATTCACACCTACTTGCAGTCGAAAAGCTATGCTCCCGCTTTTGATTATGTTTGGTTGGATATTCAAACCTTTTCTTAACTGCTTTTTACAAATTTTGGTTGGACGTTCACACCTTCTTGTAGCCGAACACATCCACTCCTGCTTTTGATGATGTATGGTTGGGCATTCGCACCTTTTTTTTACCCATTTGTCAGGAATAATGGGTGGACATTCACACCTTCTTGCAGCTGAACACCTCCTCTCCCACTTATGATCATGTGCGGTTTGATTTTCGAAAATTTTCTTTCATGTTTTCTAGCAATTATTGATGGACATTTAGACCTTCTTGCAGCTGAACACCTCCGCTCCTGCTTTTGATCATACCTTGTCAGGCATTCACACCATGTCTTACCCGCTTTTTACAAACTTTAGTCGAACATTTACACCTTTTTGCAGCCGAACACCACCTCTCTCGCTTTTGATGATGTATGGTCCGGCATTCTTTCCTTTTCTAACACATTTTTCAGCAATTATGGTCGGACATTCACACCTACTCAGAGCCGAACACCTCCGCTCCCGCATTTGATGGTGTATAGTCGGGCATTCTCACCCTTTCGCATCAGCTTTTTGCAAATTATGATCTGACATTCACACCTGCTTTTGATAATGTATGGGTGGACATTCACACCTTCTTGCAGCTGAACACCTCCTCTCCTTCTTATGATCATGTGCGGATGATATTCGAAAATTTTCTTTCATGTTTTAAAGCAATTATTGATGGACACTCAGACCTTCTTGCAGCTGAACCACTCTGCTCCCGCTTTTGATGGTGTATAGTCGGGCTTTCGAGCCTTTCCTTCCCGGTTTTTACAAATTATGGTTGGACATTCAGACCTTCTTGCAGCCGAACACCTCCGCTCCCTCTTTTGATCATACATTGTCGGGCATTCGAACCTTTTCTTACCAGCTTTTTACAAACCATGGTTGAACTTTCACACCTTCTTGTAGCCGAACAACTCCGCTCCCGCTATTGATTGTGTACAGTCAGGTATTTTAACCTTTTCTTACCCGCTTTTTACCAACTATGGTTGGACATTCACACCGTTTTACAGCGGAACACCTCCGCTCCCGCTTTTGATGGTGTATAGTCAGGCCTTTGAACCTTTTCTTACCCGCTTTTTACAAACTATGGTCGGACATTCAAACCTTCTTGTAGCCGAAAACCTCTGCTCCCTCTTTTGATCATACATTGTCGGGCATTCGCACCTTTTCTTACCCGTTTTTTACAAACCATGGTCGGACTCTCACACATTCTTGTAGCCAAACACATCCGCTCCCGCTATTGATTGTGACAGTCGGGTATTTTAACCTTTTCTTACCCGTTTTTTACCAACTATGGTCGGACATTCACACCTTCTTACAGCGGAACACCTCCGCTCCCGCTTTTGATGGTGTATGTTTGGGCATTCGAACCTTTTCTTACCCGCTTTTTACAAACTATGCTCGGACATTCAAACCTTCTTGTAGCCGAACACATCCACTCCTGCTTTTGATGATGTATGGTTGGGCATTCAAACCTACTTGTTGCTCACTTTTCATTAGTTTTGGGTGGACATTCACACCTTGTCACAGCCAAACACCTCCGCTCCCTGTTTTGATCATGTATGGTTGGACATTCGCACCTTTTTTTCACCCGCTTTTTGCCAACTAAGGTCGGCTTTTCACAGCTTCCTCTCCACCATACTTGTATGGTGGGATATTCACACCCAGTTGCATCCGAAGACCTTTTGTTGATATTTAGTCGGTCATTCGCAGCTTACCCGCTTTTGGCAAACTATGGCCTTCATGCAGCCAAACACCTCTGATCTCGCTTTTGATGATGTAAGGTTGGGCATTCAGACCTTGCTTCACCTGCTTTTCACCAAATATAGTAGGACATTCACACCTTCTTGCAGCCGAACACTTCCGCTCCACCTTTTAGTGTTCTATCACACCTTTTTTTCACCGCATTTTATAGATTATGGTTGGAAATTCTCAACCACTCTCATCCGAAGACCTCTCCTCCCGCTTTTGTTAATATATTTGAACTTTAGTCGGACATTCACACCTTCTTGCAGCTGAACCACCTCCGCTCCCTGTTTTGATCATATATGGTATGGCAATACTACCTTTTCCTACCCATTTGTTAGTAATTATGGCTGGACATTCACACCTACTTGCAGCCGAACACCACCTTTTGATGGTGTATAGTCAGGCGCTTGAACCTTTTCTTACCCGCTTTTTACAAACTATGGTCGGACATTCACATCTTCTTGCAGCTGAACAACTCCTCTCCCGCTTATGATCATGTGCGGTTTGATATTCGAAAATTTTCTTTCATGTTTTAAAGCAATTATTGATGGACATTCAAATCTTCTTGTAGCCGAACACATCCACTCCTGCTTTTGATGATGTATGGTTTGGCATTCGCACCCTTTTTTTACCCATTTTTCAGGAATTTTGGGTGGACATTCAGACCTTCTTGCAGCCGAAAACCTCCGCTCCCTCTTTTGATCATACATTGTCGGGCATTCGCACCTTATCTTACCCGCTTTTTACAAACTATAGTCAGACATTCACACCTTGCAGCTGAACCACCTCCGCTCCCTGTTTTGATCATGTATGGTCTGGCAATACTACCTTTTCTTACCCGTTTGTGAGTAATTAATCCCAAAATATTGAGCATAAAATAAGTCTTTATGCTGATGATGTATTACTTTTCCTTCAGAACTCACAGACGTCTCTCAGTCACACGATCACACTCATAAATAAATTCTCAGCACTTTCCGACTACTCTATCAACTGGTCTAAGACCACAGTTCTGCCCATTAACTGTAGGGTCCATAATATACCTGCGATCACTTTACAGTCAGGAAATATTAGATATTTAGGCATAAACATTTCCTCCAGGCTCTCAGAGCTAACAAAGCTAAATTATGTGCAATTATTAAAGACAGTAGAGGACGATCTCTCGTTGGAAGTCCTTACCTATATCACTTATGGAGAGAGTTACATCCATTAAAATGATGATACTACCAAAAGTTAACTATTTGTTCTCAATGATCCCCATAAAACCATCTGCTACTTGGTTTAAGTCACTAGATTCATGCATCTCCAAATTTCTGTGGAAAAACAAACCACCACGCATTAGTTTAAAAACCCTACAGAAGACCAAGGACAGTGGTGGATTAGATTTACCTCATTTTCAGCACTATTCCTTAGACAATAGGTTACAATATATATCAAAATGGTTTAAACCTTGTTGTTGTCACAGTTCCCAGAGACGTTGTAATCGTTGAGGATTCTATATTCACCCCCTCATTAGAGGCACGTAATGCAGATTGATGACACTGAATCTTCTTCTCTGTTCATTGCTGGCATCATTCCCAGCATCGTAAGTGTTCGTGGCATTGTTAGCCTCTTCTTCTGGATCTTGATATCGAGAATCCTTTTGTATTTCTGGTTTGTCAGTACTCTGATGCCTTGACACAATGTGACAGGTGATACCACGTGGGAGATCCTGTAACTTGGACTGCTGTCCCTGTGCTGCGAAATGGCTGTGCTGCTCAAATGGTCTCTCCTTCATCATGGTTACATGCTGCCATTCCGACATCTCGCCATTCCGACATGGGTCTCCAATTGTCGGAATGGCGACACTTAATTTTTTATCAAACGTCCCACCATTCCGACACTTTTTTCCTCCTATGGTCGGAATGGCGGTATGTTTTTTGTTTTTTTTAACATACCGCCATTCCGACAGTTCCTTTTAATAGCCTATTTTTTACCCAAAACATTTTGCACTATTGATATGCCGGCGCAAATACGCCCTAAAGTTTGGCGCACAAGCTTTGCACATGCAGAGGCCACAGCCTCGCAAACAAACTTTAATAATCTATCATCAAAATCCCCTGAATTTCAAATATAAAAATACAGATATTAATGTAACTCTGGCGAGACTGAAACTGATTAAGCAGAAATACAGTGTCAGTGAGCTGTCACAGCAGCCAGCTGGAGCGGAGCTCTCCACAGAGCCCATGCGTCTTTTGCACGCTGTCATCATATGCAAAAGTAATAATTGCAATTACAGATATCACGGCTACTGCACAGGACACAGTTGCGAGCACTCTGCCTTGCCTTGCCAATAGGAGAAGAGAGAAATGACAGCATAGAACGTATAAAACACAACAAAATTTTGTAAAAACGTTTATTCATGTTATTCACGTGATTTATGAGTACTCACTCCAATTTTGGGAAGCGCGGATGGGCTTTGCACATTTGGCACAAACACACAGCCGCAACGGTTCTAGCTTTATACAGCCTGTTGATATCTTAAGGACCTAACTGGTCACACCTGGGAGTAAATGTCATGTAGAGATTGTTTTTACATGACATTACAGCTGAACATATAGCTTTCATCCACAAACCAACGTGGGAGAGCCCGAAGACGCATGTGCCAGACGCACATAGGCATGCGTAAAACCAATTTTGACCACTTCATACTGTTTATTTGCTTTCTTTTAGTTAACTTTCGTTTCTTTTGGATTCTTGTGCGTTTTATGGAGCCGTTTTGGTCCATGTTTGTAAGCCTTTTTTTCCTGGATTAAATTTTCGGAAGTTGAAACAAGTGGCATTGGAGTGTGTGATTGAAAACCACCGCGGACTGCTTCTCCTCCTCCAGTTGCCGAGACTTTGTGTTTTTAATAACGCTTGTCTATAAACATGTGTTAAACATATAAATTGCATGAACAGAAAGAAGGGACTCACCTGTTGAGTAACACACATTTACTTATACGGAAAGCCTTGTCGGAATGGTGGGACATTTGAACGTCAGAATAGCGGGATGTCGCAATGGTGGGATGTCGGAATGGTGGGACGTTTGCATGTCGGAATGGTGGTATGTCGGAATGGTGGTATGTCAGAATGGTGGGATGTCGGAATAGCGGGATGTCGGAATGGCGGGATTTCGGAATGGGTGTTGCCACCCCCTTCATCATATACACAGTTATTTATACATCCCCTTCCACCATGAAGCGTTGTCCCTTTTTGTTTCTCTCTTTGTTCTTAAAATGCTGTTATGCATGTCTAAACCAATCCATTAAATTAGATCATTTTGGCAGTAAAGCGATCTACAATGTGCTTGGTCGCAAAGCTGCTCATCTGTGGTAAACAGCTCTTCAGAAAGGCATTCTTCAATTGATTTCACTAATTCTATGTAATAATTTTGTGATTTCCTACAAAACTACACTTCTTCTCCCATCTGTCTGAGTATTTAATATTGTCTGGGTCCCGTTAAAACATGTATTTTTCCCATCTAATTCCTTGTTTGCTTTAAAACAAGTATTCCCCATTTTCTATCCCTTCAGTAGCCAACCAGTTTGTATGGAGTACACTGGAGCAACTTGACTGATCAGTAAAACACTGCTTTTGTTGTCACCGCAAGGCTTCCCCCGTCGGTTGTTTCACTGAGACACTACTGAGTAACTATAACTCAACACAGTTTATACACATAACATTCCTATACATACTAACAAACAAACAAACAATTATTTATCGCAATTTTCTCATCTCTGTTTGAACGTACACCCAGGTAAATATTCCTGTAGTCTTCTCATACCGACTATGGACCCATTCATTGTTTAACTTCACTGTTTTGCAAATCCTAATTGAATATTACACATTGACATTGAACTTTACTTGATAAGCAGGTCTTCATTGCATTCAGCAGCCTATATGTGAGCATCTATGTGTAAGCTGTTCTTCTTTGCATTTATCAGCTGCAAGCAATTCTTCATTGCACATGCATATGAAAATAGTAAAACAATTCCAATGCGTTAGCGAAACCTTCTATATCAGGAGTGTCCATCATGATGCTGGGAATAAAACCTATTTCCTAGAATAGTTCAACCTTCATTACTCAACTGATCATAACTCCGCAATGAGCACATTTCAAAGTATCATTCCTCTACATGTATTCAAAAATCTATGTGTAAATGTTTAATATTTCTTATATTTGTTGATGTCATTCTGTGTGCATGTGGCCTAAACCCAATCTCTGTGTGGCAATTTTAATTTAAACAAGTTGAACTCTGCCTCTGATCATTTAAAAAAGGTGTGTACCAATATCAACCTTTCTCAGGTAATTACTGATCCTACAAAACCAAAGAGATCCTTCAAGGTTGTCCCTGATTGGCTCAATCTTAACAAATCAAAGGTAGAAAATCCGCAGTATCTGAACTTGGTGTTAGTTATCACTGCTCAATAGCCTGTATCAGAATTGCAAAAATGAAAACATTAGGTCCACGCTTGGTATCCAGATCCTGAAACATCTCCATTAGCAGGCTTTTTTTTAACTGATCTGTTGAATAGTTATATGACACTGTTAAAATCCCAGATGAAGATCTAGCACTTGACCATTTTTGTAAATCTTCTAATTCCATAGTTGATAAACACGCCCCTTTTAAAAAGTATAGAACTTAGAACAGGTCTATCCCTGGCTTTCGGCAGAACTGTCTTCTTTACTTTTTTTTCCCCTTGTCCTGTTCAGCATTATGTCAGAAGAATTGTAGTCTGAATACCTTTGATGCCAAACAGATTTGTTTTGCCAAGGGAAGTTTTATAAATGTAAAGCTCCCCTTGATGCCCATTTATTTATTTCTGTTTACAATATATAACATGAACTGAACTGAACCGGACCGGGGGACAAGGAAAGAAGAAGAGGAAAGAAGAGGAAACAGAACAAAAATAGAAACAAAAACCAGACAACCAGCTGCTACACCTGTAAAAATCAAAACAGACAACAATCCATGGCCTATGAGGGGAATCCAGCCTTAGCGCCACCAGGAGCACCTGAAAGCAGACAAGCAGAGAAAAAACAAACACACAAACAAACAAAAACAAGCACAAGAAGCGGCAATCGCATACAACTCAGCTGTGGATATAGATGACCTGAGACGACATGATAATACATCAACTGCTTAGTGACCATGCTACTGGACTAATGAATGTGTGTGTGTGTGTGTGAGAACATGCAACACCCATGGCACAGGACCTACATGATAACCGTCATCAGTTATGAGTGTATAAGCGTACAGGGCCACAATCCACAGCCCCCCCCCCCCCCCCCCCCCCAAGCAATCAGAAGCAGGCAGAGAGGGCCACAAGACCCAGGCCACCAGCAGCCCCCACAGAGCACAGAACCCAGGCAGCCCACTGCAGGGGCAACCACGCATCCACCCAGAAGACTGCAGAGGAAGCCCCCGGAAAGAGCCCCCATAAGCATAGGGCAGAGGCACTCCGGGAACCAGGGGTAACAGCCCACCGACCCCGCCAGGCCCCAGCCGCCCAGACATGGGCCGTGCACTGGACCTGGGCCCCAGGAGCCCGAGCGCCCCCAAACCCCCCGGCAGAGGCCCCACCCAATACCCAGGAGGGCCAAGCGCCCCAGACAGCCACAAAGTGGGTCAGCGCCTGCCCCAGCGCCCCTGGCCAAGTGCCCTGGGAGTCAAGACGTGCCCACAGGTGGGTGAAGTCGCGAGCAGTGGGGAGAGGCAACGCTGATGCCCCATCGGGAGAAACACAGGCAGGCCAGGCGACAGCAAGTCCCAGATCCAGGCCCAATCATTACCACACACACTTTCACGTCCCATACATCCACACATCCACACATCCTACCTCCCTCGACTCTGCTGGGGTGTAGTGCAGCGGGCACACCAGGAGGCCAGCAACCCCCCAGCCACCACAGACCCCGAACCAGCAGAACAATTAATTAATCCTCCTGGCCCCTCCTGCCCCAAGCAGACACCAGGAAGCAGGGGTGTGCGAAGAAGACCCCTCCCCTCACCCTTCTGGCTCTTCAATATTTTCTAATAGTGAGCAATTGAAATTGAGGGGCAGCCAAACTTGTAGAACTGGGAGCGCGGCACTCTGGGCAGCCTACATACCCAAAGAGCCCCGCCCACCAGATGCCACTCAGTGTAACCACCCCCCAAGACCTAATGTGTGTGTGTGAGTGTGTTTGATAAGTAGTAATGTCTAAGGTGTAATTAAAACAGGGGCAGGGAACTGCAGAGTGCAACCAAAGGGGACCACCTACGTGGCCATATCCACTACACCCCACCGAACACACACGCCCCCAAAACCCTTCATGTGTGAGTGTGTGCTGTGTACAGGAGCCAGAAGGGAGAGGGGTATGGGGATATATACCGGGGGAGCTACTCTCCCCCAGAGAGGGCAGCCAGGGACTGGCTGCAATAGGCATCCCCGCTACCTGGGAGCCAACAATGGGCAGGAGGGCCTGATGTCCACCAGGCTCGGGGCCTGCAGCGACCATATTCCGGGAGCTACTGTACCCCCAGAAGGTACCCATCCCGCCCCACCCCACTCAACCCAACCCCACCCAGGAGGACCTCTACAAAAAACAAACAAACAACATCAAAAAACAAACAAACAAACCACCCGGTCACACCAGTCGCAGCAGCCCGGGCCTGAGACCCACCATCACCCAGCAACCCACCACCACCACTATGTGATAAAACTAATCAGAGGGGACCAGAGAGAATGAAATTCAGCCAATTGATGTTTTGAGGAGGCAGACATTGTTTCCATGCTAATATAATCTAAAAGAAAATTTCTAAACTGGTTAATACACAGATTGTTCTTCGCTTTCCAGTTCATGAGAATAGTTTTCTTTGCGATACATAACACTGTGACAACCATGTGTGCTGAGTTAATTTCCATGTTGATGTTGTCTAAGTCACCCAGTATGCACAGTGTGGGGCATGCAGGGATGCTACACTTTAGCCATGTTGATAGGTCCTCACAGACTTCAAGCCAGAACTTCTGGACAGGCGCAGAAAACCACAAAGCGTGTGCATAATCATCAGGTGTGTTATCTGTGCAATGTGAGCAGATGTTTGAGTGTGTTAGACCCATCCTGAACATCCTTTGTCCTGTATAGTGTGTTCTATGAAGGATTTTGTATTGTATGAGCTGTAAATTAGGATTTCGAGTCTTTATGAAGGTGTTCAAACATATTTGTGGTTAGAAGCTATGACCAGAACTGATGGATAAATCTGCCTCCCATTTTGAGGATGGAAGAGACATTGTGTCATCTATCTTAGACAATAATTTATATATTTTTGATAGTAGTTTTGGGGTAAAGATGCTTAGAAATTCTGCTACCCTAGTCGGGGGTTGTAAGTCTGGTTGGTGGAGGATATATCCATCCATCCATCCATCCATCATCTGCCGCTTATCCGGGGGTCGGGTCGCGGGGGCAGCAGCTTGAGCAGAGAAACCCAGACGTCTCGGTCCCCGGCCACTTCCTCCAGCTCTTCCGGGGGGACCCCGAGGCGTTCCGAGGCCAGCCGAGAGACATAGTCTCTCCAACGTGTCCTGGGTCTCCCCCGGGGTCTCCTCCCAGTGGGACGTGCACGGAACACCTCCCCAGGGAGGCGCCCAGGGGGCATCCTAACCAGATGCCCGAGCCACCTCATCTGACTCCTCTCAATGCGGAGGAGCAGCGGTTCTACTCCGAGCCCCTCCCGGAAGACTGAGCTTCTCACCCTATCTCTAAGGGAGAGCCCAGACACCCTGCGGAGGAAACCCATTTCGGCCGCTTGTATTCGCGATCTTGTTCTTTCTGTCACTACCCACAACTGGTGACCATAGGTGAGGATGGGAACGTAGATTGACCAGTAAGTAGAGAGCTTCGCCTTCTGGCTCAGCTCCCTCTTCACAACGACGGGTCGGTGCAGAGCCTGCAACACTGCAGGCGCCGCACCGATCCGCCCGTCAATCTCCCGCTCCATTCGTCCGTCACTCGTGAACAAGACCCCGAGATACTTGAACTCCTCCTCTTGGGGAAGGATCTCATTCCCGACCCGGAGAGAGCATTCCACCCTTTTCCGGCTGAGAACCATAGTCTTGGATTTGGAGGTGCTGATTCTCATCCCAGCCGCTTCACACTCGGCTGCGAATCACTCCAGTGAGAGCTGAAGGTCACGGCCTGACGACGCTAACAGAACCACATCATCTGCAAAAAGCAGAGACCCGATTCTGAGGTCGCCAAATGGGACACCCTCAACGCCCTGGCTCCGCCTAGAAATTCTGTCCATAAAAGTTAGGAACAGAATCGGTGACAAAGGGCAGCCCTGACGGAGTCCAACTCTCACCGGAAACGTATCCGACTTACTGCCGGCAATGCGGACCAAACTCTGGCACCGGTCATACAGAGACCGAACGGCCCCTATCAAGGGGTCCGGCACTCCATATTCCCGGAGCACCCCCCACAGGACTCCACGAGGGACACGGTCGAACGCTTTCTCCAAGTCCACAAAACACATGTAGACTGGTTGGGCGAACTCCCATGCACCCTCCAGGATCCTGCCGAGGGTATAGAGCTGGTCCACTGTTCCACGGCCAGGACGAAAGCCACACTGCATCTCCTGAATCCGAGGCTCGACTATCCGACGGATCCTCCTCTCCAATACCCCCGAATAGACCTTACCAGGGAGGCTGAGGAGTGTGATACCCCTATAGTTGGAACACACCCTCCGGTCCCCCTTTTTAAAGAGGGGGACCACCACCCCAATCTGCCAGTCCAGAGGCACTGTCCCCGATGTCCACGCGATACTGCAGAGGCGTGTCAGCCAAGACAGCCCTACAACATCCAGAGCCTTGAGAAACTCAGGACGGACGTCATCCACCCCCGGGGCCTTGCCACCGAGGAGCTTTTTAACCACCTCGGCAACCTCAGCCCCAGAAATGGGAGGCCCCGTCTCCGAGCTCTCCGACTCTGCCTCTTCCGAGCACGTGTTGGTAGGATTGAGGAGTTCCTCGAAGTACTCCCCCCACGACTCACAACATCCCTAGTTGAGGTCAGCAAAGCCCCGTCCCCACTGTAAACAGTGTTGACTGTGAGCCGCCCCCCCCCCCCTGAGACGCCGGATGGTGGACCAGAATCTTTTCGAGGCCGTCCGGAAATCGTTCTCCATGGTCTCACCGAACTCCTCCCAGGCCCGAGTTTTTGCCTCAGCAACCGCCGAAGCCGTGGCCCGTCTGGCCCGTCGGTACCTATCAGCTTCTTCCAGGGTCCCACTGGCCAAAAAGGCCCGATAGGACTCCTTCTTCAGCTTGACGGCTTCCCTCACCACTGGTGTCCACCAGCAGGTTCGAGGGTTGCCGCCACGACAGGCACCGACCACCTTACGGCCACAACTCCGACCAGCTGCCTCGGCAATGGAGTCACGGAACATGGCCCATTCGGACTCAATGTCCCCCACCTCAAATATGGTTGAAGCTCTGCCGGAGGTGGGAGTTAAAGCTCCTTCTGACGGGGGATTCTGACAAACGCTCCCAGCAGACCCTCACAATACGTTTGGGCCTGCCAGGTCTGATCGGCATCCTCCCCCACCAGCGGAGCCAACTCACCACCAGGTGGTGATCAGTTGACAGCTCCGCCCCTCTCTTCACCCGAGTGTCCAGGACATACGGCCGCAAGTCCGATGATACAACCACAAAGTCGATCATCGAACTGCGGCCAAGGGTGTCCTGGTGCCAAGTGCACATATGGACACCCTTATGCCTGAACATGGTGTTCGTTATGGACAGTCTATGACTGGCACAGAAGTCCAACAACATAACACCACTCTGATTCAGATCGGGGGGGCCGTTCCTCCCAATCACACCCCTCCAGGTCTCACTCTCATTGCCCACGTGAGCATTGAAGTCCCCCAGCAGAATGAGGGAGTCTCCGGTAGGAGCATTCTCCAGTGCCTCCCCCAGAGACTCCAAAAAGGGTAGGTACTCTGAACTGCTGTTTGGCGCATAGGCACAAACAACAGTCAGGACTCGTCCCCCCACCCAAGGCGGAGGGAGGCTACCCTCTCGTTCACTGGGGTAAACCCCAATGTACTGGCACACAGCCGGGGGGCAATAAGTATGCCCACACCTGCTCTGCGCCTCTCACCACGGGCAACTCCAGAGTGGAAGAGAGTCCAACCCCTCTCAAGAGTACTGGTTCCAGATCCCAAGCCGTGCGTCGAGGTGAGTCCGACTATATCTAACGGTCTGATGAAGTTTCAACAATAAACAACAAACTTTGTATTATGAGAAAGAACCAGACTCATTCTTTAGAATTCCGAAAATAAGCTCTATTTTACGAGTTATGCACGAATTCGGATTCTCCTATAAAACGAATTCCTTAACTCAAACCAAGTTAAGACTGCTTTGTCCTTCATATTTATTCATGTCTAATCAAGTTTCAATGATAAACAACGTTGTACTTTGTAGAATGAGAAAGAACTTCTTCAGCAATAAGCATCTCTCGACAAATGACGAAATACAGATTTTGCTATAAAATTAATTGCTATCAGCCTGACTTAAAACTGTTTGTCTTCCTTATTTATCCACTTCAAATAAAGTTTCAACAATTAAAAAAATTTTGTAGTTTGAGAAAGAACAACTTAATCTTGAGCAATCAGTATAAAAAGAAGGTAAGCAAAGGTGCGAATGTCAAACCATACATGATCAAAACACGGAGCGGAGGTGTTTGGCTGAGACAAGGTGTGAATGTCCACCCATAATTAATGAAAAGCGGGCAACAAGTAGGTTCGAATGCCCAACCATACATCATCAAAAGCAGGAGTGGATATGTTCGGCTACAAGAAGGTTTGAACGTCTGACCATAGTTTGTAAAAAGCGGGTAAGAAAAGGTTCGAATGCCCGAACATACACCATCAAAGGAGGGAGCGGAGGTGTTCCGCTGTAAGAAGGTGTTAATGTCCGACCATAGTTGGTAAAAAACGGGTAAGAAAAGGTTAAAATACCCGACTGTACACAATCAGTAGCGGGTGCGGAGTTGTTCGGCTACTAAAAGGTGTGAAAGTCCGACCATGGTTTGTAAAATGCGGGTAAGAAAAGGTGCGAATGCCCGAAAATGTATGATCAAAAGAGGGAGCGGAGGTGTTCGGCTGCAAGAAGGTGTGAATGTACACCCATAATTACTGAAAAATGGGTAAGAAAAGGTGCGAATGCCCAACTATACATAATCAAAAGCAGGAGTGGATGTGTTCGGCTCCAAGAAGGGTTGAATGTCTGACCATAGTTTGTAAAAAGCAGGTAAGAAAAGGTTTGACTGCCCGAACATACACCATCAAAAGAGGGAGCGGAGGTGTTCCGCTGTAAGAAGGTGTGAATGTCCGACCATAGTTGGTAAAAAGCGGGTAAGAAAAGGTTAAAATACCCGACTGTACACAATCAATAGGGGGAGCGGAGTTGTTCGGCTACTAAAAGATGTTAAAGTCCGACTATGGTTTGTAAAAAGCGGGTAAGAAAAGGTGCTAATGCCCGACAATGTATGATCAAAAGAGGGAGCGGAGGTGTTCCGCTGTAAGAAGGTGTGAAAGTCCGACCATAGTTGGTAAAAAACGGGTAAGAAAAGGTTAAAATACCCGACTGTACACAATCAATAGCGGGAGCGGAGTTGTTCGGCTACAAGAAGGTGTGAACGTCCGACCAAAGTTTGTAAAAAGCAGTTAAGAAAAGGTTCGAATATCCAACCAAACATAATCAAAAGCGGGAGCAGAGCTGTTCGACTGCAAGTAGGTGTGAATGTCCAGCCATAATTACTCACAAACGGGTAAGAAAAGGTAGTATTGCCAGACCATACATCATCAAAACAGGGAGCTGAGGTGGTTCAGCAACAAGGTGTGAATGTTTGACTATAGTTTGTAAAAAGCGGGTAAGATAAGGTGCGAATGCCCGACAATGTATGATCAAAAGAGGGAGCGGAGGTTTTTGGCTACAAGAAGGTTTGAATGTCCGACCATAGTTTGTAAAAAGCGGGTAAGAAAAGGTTCAAATGCCTGACTATACACCATCAAAAGCGGGAGCGGAGGTGTTCCGCTGTAAGACGGTGTGAATGTCCGACCATAGTTGGTAAAAAGCGGGTAAGAAAAGGTTAAAATACCCAACTGTACACAATCAAT
This sequence comes from Leuresthes tenuis, assembly GCF_036924035.1. NCBI lineage: Eukaryota > Metazoa > Chordata > Actinopteri > Atheriniformes > Atherinopsidae > Leuresthes > Leuresthes tenuis. The sequence continues at coordinate 33,095 of NW_027325513.1, read as the reverse complement.
AGGGGGAGCGGAGTTGTTCGGCTACAAGAAGGTGTGAAAGTCCAACCATGGTTTGTAAAAAGCTGGTAAGAAAAGGTTCGAATGCCCGAATATATACCATCAAAAGCGGAAGCGGAGGTGTTCGGCTGCAAGAAGGTGTGAACGTCCGACCAAAGTTTGTAAAAAGCAGTTAAGAAAAGGTTCGAATATCCAACCAAACATAATCAAAAGCAGGAGCAGAGCTGTTCGACTGCAAGTAGGTGTGAATGTCCAGCCATAATTACTCACAAACGGGTAAGAAAAGGTAGTATTGCCAGACCATACATGATCAAAACAGGGAGCGAAGGTGGTTAGGCTGCAAGGTGTGAATGTCTGACTATAGTTTGTAAAAAGCGGGTAAGATAAGGTGCGAATGCCCGACAATGTATGATCAAAAGAGGGAGCAGAGGTTTTCGGCTGCAAGAAGGTCTGAATGTCCACCCAAAATTCCTGAAAAATGGGTAAAAAAAGGGTGCGAATGCCAAACCATACATCATCAAAAGCAGGAGTGGATGTGTTCGGCTACAAGAAGATTTGAATGTCCATCAATAATTGCTTTAAAACATGAAAGAAAATTTTCGAATATCAAACCGCACATGATCATAAGCGGGAGAGGAGTTGTTCAGCTGCAAGAAGGTGTGAATGTCCAACCATAATTACTGAAAAATGGGTAAGAAAAGGTGAAAATGCCCAACCATACATCATCAAAAGCAGGAGTGGATGTGTTCGGCTACAAGAAGGTTTGAATGTCCGACCATAGTTTGCAAAAAGCGGGTAAGAAAAGGTTCGAATGCCCGAACATAGACCATCAAAAGAGGGAGCGGAGGTGTTCCGCTGGAAGAAGGTGTAAATGTCCGACCATAGTTGGTAAAAAGCGGGTAAGAAAAGGTTAAAATACCCGACTGTACACAATCAATAGCGGGAGCGGAGTTGTTTGGCTACAAGAAGGTGTGAAAGTCCGACCACGGTTTGTAAAAAGCGGGTAAGAAAAGGTTTGAATGCCCGAATATATACCATCAAAAGTGGAAGTAGATGTGTTCGGCTGTAAGAAGGTGTGAACGTCCGACCAAAGTTTGTAAAAAGCAGTTAAGAAAAGGTTCGAATATCCAACCAAACATAATCAAAAGCGGGAGCAGAGCTGTTCGACTGCAAGTAGGTGTGAATGTCAGATCATAATTTGCAAAAAGCTGATGAGAAAGGGTGGGAATGCCCGGCTATACACCATCAAATGCGGGAGCGGAAGTGTTCGGCTGTGAGTAGGTGTGAATGTCCGACCATAATTGCTGAAAAATGTGTTAGAAGAGACTAGAATGCCGGACAAGACATCATCAAATGCGGGAGCGGAGTTGTTCGGCTGTGAGTAGGTGTGAATCTCCGAGCATAGTTTGTAAAAAGGGGGTAAGAATAGGTTTGAATGCCCGAACATACACTATCAAAACAGGGAGCTGAGGTGGCTCAGCTGCAAGGTGTGAATGTCTGACTATAGTTTGTAAATAAGGTGCGAATGCCCAACAATGTATAATCAAAAGAGGGAGCGGAGGTTTTCGGCTACAAGAAGGTTTGAATGTCCGACCATAGTTTGTAAAAAGCGGGTAAGAAAAGGTTCAAGCGCCTGACTATACACCATCAAAAGCGGGAGCAGAGGTTTTCCGCTGTAAGACGGTGTAAATGTCCGACCATATTTGGTAAAAAGCAGGTAAGAAAAGGTTAAAATACCCGACTGTACACAATCAATAGCGGGAGATAAGGTGTTCAGCTGCAAGAAGGTGTGAATGTCCACCCATAATTACTGAAAAATGGGTAAGAAAAGGTGCGAATGCCCAACCATACATTATCAAAAGCAGGTGTGAATGTCAGATCATAATTTGCAAAAAGCTGATGAGAAAGGGTGAGAATGCCCGACTATACACCATCAAATGCGGGAGCGGAGTTGTTCGGCTGTGAGTAAGTGTGAATCTCCGACCATAATTGCTGAAAAATGTGTTAGAAAAGGTAAGAATGCCGGTCCATACATCATCAAAAGCGGGAGAGGTGGTGTTCGGCTGCAAGTAGGTGTGAATGTCCAGCCATAATTACTAACAAACGGGTAAGAAAAGGTAGTATTGCCATACCATACATGATCAAAACAGGGAGCGGAGGTGGTTCAGCTGCAAGAAGGTGTGAATGTCCGACTTAAGTTCAAATATATTAACAAAAGCGGGAGGAGAGGTCTTCGGATGAGAGTGGTTGAGAATTTCCAACCATAATCTATAAAATGCGGTGAAAAAAAAGGTGTGATAGAACACTAAAAGGTGGAGCGGAAGTGTTCGGCTGCAAGAAGGTGTGAATGTCCTACTATATTTGGTGAAAAGCAGATGAAGCAAGGTCTGAATGCCCAACCTTACATCATCAAAAGCGAGATCAGAGGTGTTTGGCTGCATGAAGGCCATAGTTTGCCAAAAGCGGGTAAGCTGCGAATGACCGACTAAATATCAACAAAAGGTCTTCGGATGCAAGTGGGTGTGAATATCCCACCATACAAGTATGGTGGAGAGGAAGCTGTGAACAGCCGACCATAGTTGGCAAAAAGCGGGTGAGAAAAGGTGCGAATGCCAGAAAATGTATGATCAAAAGAGGGAGCGGAGGTGTTCGGCTGCAAGAAGGTGTGAATGTACACCCATAATTACTGAAAAATGGGTAAGAAAAGGTGCGAATGCCCAACTATACATCATCAAAAGCAGGAGTGGATGTGTTCGGCTCCAAGAAGGGTTGAATGTCTGACCATAGTTTGTAAAAAGCAGGTAAGAAAAGGTTTGACTGCCCGAACATACACCATCAAAAGAGGGAGCGGAGGTGTTCCGCTGTAAGAAGGTGTGAAAGTCCGACCATAGTTGGTAAAAAACGGGTAAGAAAAGGTTAAAATACCCGACTGTACACAATCAATAGCGGGAGCGGAGTTGTTCGGCTACAAGAAGGTGTGAACGTCCGACCAAAGTTTGTAAAAAGCAGTTAAGAAAAGGTTCGAATATCCAACCAAACATAATCAAAAGCGGGAGCAGAGCTGTTCGACTGCAAGTAGGTGTGAATGTCCAGCCATAATTACTCACAAACGGGTAAGAAAAGGTAGTATTGCCAGACCATACATCATCAAAACAGGGAGCTGAGGTGGTTCAGCAACAAGGTGTGAATGTTTGACTATAGTTTGTAAAAAGCGGGTAAGATAAGGTGCGAATGCCCGACAATGTATGATCAAAAGAGGGAGCGGAGGTTTTTGGCTACAAGACGGTGTAAATGTCCGACCATAGTTGGTAAAAAGCGGGTAAGAAAAGGTTAAAATACCCAACTGTACACAATCAATAGGGGGAGCGGAGTTGTTCGGCTACAAGAAGGTGTGAAAGTCCAACCATGGTTTGTAAAAAGCTGGTAAGAAAAGGTTCGAATGCCCGAATATATACCATCAAAAGCAGAAGCGGAGGTGTTCGGCTGCAAGAAGGTGTGAACGTCCGACCAAAGTTTGTAAAAAGCAGTTAAGAAAAGGTTCGAATATCCAACCAAACATAATCCAAAGCGGGAGCAGAGCTGTTCGACTGCAAGTAGGTGTGAATGTCCAGCCATAATTACTCACAAACGGGTAAGAAAAGGTAGTATTGCCAGACCATACATGATCAAAACAGGGAGCGGAGGTGGTTCAGCAACAAGGTGTGAATGTTTGACTATAATTTGTAAAAAGCGGGTAAGATAAGTTGCGAATGCCCGACAATGTATGATCAAAAGAGGGAGCGGAGGTTTTTGGCTACAAGAAGGTTTGAATGTCCGACCATAGTTTGTAAAAAGCAGTTAAGAAAAGGTTCGAATATCCAACCGAACATAATCAAAAGCGGGAGCAGAGCTGTTCGACTGCAAGTAGGTGTGAATGTCCAGCCATAATTACTCACAAACGGGTAAGAAAAGGTAGTATTGCCAGACCATACATGATCAAAACAGGGAGCGAAGGTGGTTCAGCTGCAAGGTGTGAATGTCTGACTATAGTTTGTAAAAAGCGGGTAAGATAAGGTGCGAATGCCCGACAATGTATGATCAAAAGAGGGAGCAGAGGTTTTCGGCTGCAAGAAGGTCTGAATGTCCACCCAAAATTCCTGAAAAATGGGTAAAAAAAGGGTGCGAATGCCAAACCATACATCATCAAAAGCAGGAGTGGATGTGTTCGGCTACAAGAAGATTTGAATGTCCATCAATAATTGCTTTAAAACATGAAAGAAAATTTTCGAATATCAAACCGCACATGATCATAAGCGGGAGAGGAGTTGTTCAGCTGCAAGAAGGTGTGAATGTCCAACCATAATTACTGAAAAATGGGTAAGAAAAGGTGAAAATGCCCAACCATACATCATCAAAAGCAGGAGTGGATGTGTTCGGCTACAAGAAGGTTTGAATGTCCGACCATAGTTTGCAAAAAGCGGGTAAGAAAAGGTTCGAATGCCCGAACATAGACCATCAAAAGAGGGAGCGGAGGTGTTCCGCTGTAAGAAGTTGTAAATGTCCGACCATAGTTGGTAAAAAGCGGGTAAGAAAAGGTTAAAATACCCGACTGTACACAATCAATAGCGGGAGCGGAGTTGGTTGGCTACAAGAAGGTGTGAAAGTCCGACCACGGTTTGTAAAAAGCGGGTAAGAAAAGGTTCGAATGCCCGAATATATACCATCAAAAGTGGAAGTGGATGTGTTCGGCTGTAAGAAGGTGTGAACGTCCGACCAAAGTTTGTAAAAAGCAGTTAAGAAAAGGTTCGAATATCCAACCAAACATAATCAAAAGCGGGAGCAGAGCTGTTCGACTGCAAGTAGGTGTGAATGTCAGATCATAATTTGCAAAAAGCTGATGAGAAAGGGTGGGAATGCCCGGCTATACACCATCAAATGCGGGAGCGGAAGTGTTCGGCTGTGAGTAGGTGTGAATGTCCGACCATAATTGCTGAAAAATGTGTTAGAAGAGACTAGAATGCCGGACAAGACATCATCAAATGCGGGAGCGGAGTTGTTCGGCTGTGAGTAGGTGTGAATCTCCGAGCATAGTTTGTAAAAAGGGGGTAAGAATAGGTTTGAATGCCCGAACATACACTATCAAAACAGGGAGCTGAGGTGGCTCAGCTGCAAGGTGTGAATGTCTGACTATAGTTTGTAAATAAGGTGCGAATGCCCAACAATGTATAATCAAAAGAGGGAGCGGAGGTTTTCGGCTACAAGAAGGTTTGAATGTCCGACCATAGTTTGTAAAAAGCGGGTAAGAAAAGGTTCAAGCGCCTGACTATACACCATCAAAAGCGGGAGCAGAGGTTTTCCGCTGTAAGACGGTGTAAATGTCCGACCATATTTGGTAAAAAGCAGGTAAGAAAAGGTTAAAATACCCGACTGTACACAATCAATAGCGGGAGAGGAGGTGTTCAGCTGCAAGAAGGTGTGAATGTCCACCCATAATTACTGAAAAATGGGTAAGAAAAGGTGCGAATGCCCAACCATACATTATCAAAAGCAGGTGTGAATGTCAGATCATAATTTGCAAAAAGCTGATGAGAAAGGGTGAGAATGCCCGACTATACACCATCAAATGCGGGAGCGGAGTTGTTCGGCTGTGAGTAAGTGTGAATCTCCGACCATAATTGCTGAAAAATGTGTTAGAAAAGGTAAGAATGCCGGTCCATACATCATCAAAAGCGGGAGAGGTGGTGTTCGGCTGCAAGTAGGTGTGAATGTCCAGCCATAATTACTAACAAACGGGTAAGAAAAGGTAGTATTGCCATACCATACATGATCAAAACAGGGAGCGGAGGTGGTTCAGCTGCAAGAAGGTGTGAATGTCCGACTAAAGTTCAAATATATTAACAAAAGCGGGAGGAGAGGTCTTCGGATGAGAGTGGTTGAGAATTTCCAACCATAATCTATAAAATGCGGTGAAAAAAAAGGTGTGATAGAACACTAAAAGGTGGAGCGGAAGTGTTCGGCTGCAAGAAGGTGTGAATGTCCTACTATATTTGGTGAAAAGCAGATGAAGCAAGGTCTGAATGCCCAACCTTACATCATCAAAAGCGAGATCAGAGGTGTTTGGCTGCATGAAGGCCATAGTTTGCCAAAAGCGGGTAAGCTGCGAATGACCGACTAAATATCAACAAAAGGTCTTCGGATGCAAGTGGGTGTGAATATCCCACCATACAAGTATGGTGGAGAGGAAGCTGTGAACAGCCGACCATAGTTGGCAAAAAGCGGGTGAGAAAAGGTGCGAATGCCAGAAAATGTATGATCAAAAGAGGGAGCGGAGGTGTTCGGCTGCAAGAAGGTGTGAATGTACACCCATAATTACTGAAAAATGGGTAAGAAAAGGTGCGAATGCCCAACTATACATCATCAAAAGCAGGAGTGGATGTGTTCGGCTCCAAGAAGGGTTGAATGTCTGACCATAGTTTGTAAAAAGCAGGTAAGAAAAGGTTTGACTGCCCGAACATACACCATCAAAAGAGGGAGCGGAGGTGTTCCGCTGTAAGAAGGTGTGAAAGTCCGACCATAGTTGGTAAAAAACGGGTAAGAAAAGGTTAAAATACCCGACTGTACACAATCAATAGCGGGAGCGGAGTTGTTCGGCTACAAGAATGTGTGACAGTCCGACCAAAGTTTGTAAAAAGCAGTTAAGAAAAGGTTCGAATATCCAACCAAACATAATCAAAAGCGGGAGCAGAGCTGTTCGACTGCAAGTAGGTGTGAATGTCCAGCCATAATTACTCACAAACGGGTAAGAAAAGGTAGTATTGCCAGACCATACATCATCAAAACAGGGAGCTGAGGTGGTTCAGCAACAAGGTGTGAAAGTTTGACTATAGTTTGTAAAAAGCGGGTAAGATAAGGTGCGAATGCCCGACAATGTATGATCAAAAGAGGGAGCGGAGGTTTTTGGCTACAAGACGGTGTAAATGTCCGACCATAGTTGGTAAAAAGCGGGTAAGAAAAGGTTAAAATACCCAACTGTACACAATCAATAGGGGGAGCGGAGTTGTTCGGCTACAAGAAGGTGTGAAAGTTCAACCATGGTTTGTAAAAAGCTGGTAAGAAAAGGTTCAAATGCCCGAATATATACCATCAAAAGCAGAAGCGGAGGTGTTCGGCTGCAAGAAGGTGTGAACGTCCGACCAAAGTTTGTAAAAAGCAGTTAAGAAAAGGTTCGAATATCCAACCAAACATAATCCAAAGCGGGAGCAGAGCTGTTCGACTGCAAGTAGGTGTGAATGTCCAGCCATAATTACTCACAAACGGGTAAGAAAAGGTAGTATTGCCAGACCATACATGATCAAAACAGGGAGCGGAGGTGGTTCAGCAACAAGGTGTGAATGTTTGACTATAATTTGTAAAAAGCGGGTAAGATAAGGTGCGAATGCCCGACAATGTATGATCAAAAGAGGGAGCGGAGGTTTTTGGCTACAAGAAGGTTTGAATGTCCGACCATAGTTTGTAAAAAGCAGTTAAGAAAAGGTTCGAATATCCAACCGAACATAATCAAAAGCGGGAGCAGAGCTGTTCGACTGCAAGTAGGTGTGAATGTCCAGCCATAATTACTCACAAACGGGTAAGAAAAGGTAGTATTGCCAGACCATACATGATCAAAACAGGGAGCGAAGGTGGTTCAGCTGCAAGGTGTGAATGTCTGACTATAGTTTGTAAAAAGCGGGTAAGATAAGGTGCGAATGCCCGACAATGTATGATCAAAAGAGGGAGCAGAGGTTTTCGGCTGCAAGAAGGTCTGAATGTCCACCCAAAATTCCTGAAAAATGGGTAAAAAAAGGGTGCGAATGCCAAACCATACATCATCAAAAGCAGGAGTGGATGTGTTCGGCTACAAGAAGATTTGAATGTCCATCAATAATTGCTTTAAAACATGAAAGAAAATTTTCGAATATCAAACCGCACATGATCATAAGCGGGAGAGGAGTTGTTCAGCTGCAAGAAGGTGTGAATGTCCAACCATAATTACTGAAAAATGGGTAAGAAAAGGTGAAAATGCCCAACCATACATCATCAAAAGCAGGAGTGGATGTGTTCGGCTACAAGAAGGTTTGAATGTCCGACCATAGTTTGCAAAAAGCGGGTAAGAAAAGGTTCGAATGCCCGAACATAGACCATCAAAAGAGGGAGCGGAGGTGTTCCGCTGTAAGAAGTTGTAAATGTCCGACCATAGTTGGTAAAAAGCGGGTAAGAAAAGGTTAAAATACCCGACTGTACACAATCAATAGCGGGAGCGGAGTTGGTTGGCTACAAGAAGGTGTGAAAGTCCGACCACGGTTTGTAAAAAGCGGGTAAGAAAAGGTTCGAATGCCCGAATATATACCATCAAAAGTGGAAGTGGATGTGTTCGGCTGTAAGAAGGTGTGAACGTCCGACCAAAGTTTGTAAAAAGCAGTTAAGAAAAGGTTCGAATATCCAACCAAACATAATCAAAAGCGGGAGCAGAGCTGTTCGACTGCAAGTAGGTGTGAATGTCAGATCATAATTTGCAAAAAGCTGATGAGAAAGGGTGAGAATGCCCGGCTATACACCATCAAATGCGGGAGCGGAAGTGTTCGGCTGTGAGTAGGTGTGAATGTCCGACCATAATTGCTGAAAAATGTGTTAGAAGAGACTAGAATGCCGGACAAGACATCATCAAATGCGGGAGCGGAGTTGTTCGGCTGTGAGTAGGTGTGAATCTCCGAGCATAGTTTGTAAAAAGGGGGTAAGAATAGGTTCGAATGCCCGAACATACACTATCAAAACAGGGAGCTGAGGTGGCTCAGCTGCAAGGTGTGAATGTCTGACTATAGTTTGTAAATAAGGTGCGAATGCCCAACAATGTATAATCAAAAGAGGGAGCGGAGGTTTTCGGCTACAAGAAGGTTTGAATGTCCGACCATAGTTTGTAAAAAGCGGGTAAGAAAAGGTTCAAGCGCCTGACTATACACCATCAAAAGCGGGAGCAGAGGTGTTCCGCTGTAAGACGGTGTGAATGTCCGACCATATTTGCTAAAAAGCGGGTAAGAAAAGGTTAAAATACCCGACTGTACACAATCAATAGCGGGAGAGGAGGTGTTCAGCTGCAAGAAGGTGTGAATGTCCACCCATAATTACTGAAAAATGGGTAAGAAAAGGTGCGAATGCCCAACCATACATTATCAAAAGCAGGTGTGAATGTCAGATCATAATTTGCAAAAAGCTGATGAGAAAGGGTGAGAATGCCCGACTATACACCATCAAATGCGGGAGCGGAGTTGTTCGGCTGTGAGTAAGTGTGAATCTCCGACCATAATCGCTGAAAAATGTGTTAGAAAAGGTAAGAATGCCGGTCCATACATCATCAAAAGCGAGAGAGGTGGTGTTCGGCTGCAAGTAGGTGTGAATGTCCAGCCATAATTACTAACAAACGGGTAAGAAAAGGTAGTATTGCCATACCATACATGATCAAAACAGGGAGCGGAGGTGGTTCAGCTGCAAGAAGGTGTGAATGTCCGACTAAAGTTCAAATATATTAACAAAAGCGGGAGGAGAGGTCTTCGGATGAGAGTGGTTGAGAATTTCCAACCATAATCTATAAAATGCGTTGAAAAAAAAGGTGTGATAGAACACTAAAAGGTGGAGCGGAAGTGTTCGGCTGCAAGAAGGTGTGAATGTCCTACTATATTTGGTGAAAAGCAGATGAAGCAAGGTCTGAATGCCCAACCTTACATCATCAAAAGCGAGATCAGAGGTGTTTGGCTGCATGAAGGCCATAGTTTGCCAAAAGCGGGTAAGCTGCGAATGACCGACTAAATATCAACAAAAGGTCTTCGGATGCAAGTGGGTGTGAATATCCCACCATACAAGTATGGTGGAGAGGAAGCTGTGAACAGCCGACCATAGTTGGCAAAAAGCGGGTGAGAAAAGGTGCGAATGTCCAACCATACATGATCAAAACAGGGAGCGGAGGTGTTTGGCTGTGACAAGGTGTGAATATCCACCCAAAATTAATGAAAAGCGGGCCACAAGTAGGTTTGAATATCCAACCATACATCATCAAAAGCAGGAGTGGATGTGTTCGGCTACAAGAAGGTTTGAATGTCCGAGCATAGTTTGTAAAAAGCGGGTAGGAAAAGGTTCGAATGCCCAAACATACACCATCAAAAGAGGGAGCGGAGGTGTTCCGCTGTAAGAAGGTGTGAATGTCCGACCATAGTTGGTAAAAAACGGGTAAGAAAAGGTTAAAATACCCGACTGTACACAATCAATAGAGGGAGCGGATGTGTTTGGCTACAAGAATGTGTGACAGTCCGACCATGGTTTGTAAAAAACGGGTAAGAAAAGGTGCGAATGCCCGACAATGTATGATCAAAAGAGGGAGCGGAGGTTTTCGGCTACAAGAAGGTTTGAATGTCCGACCATAGTTGGTAAAAAGCGGGTAAGAAAAGGTTAAAATACCCGACTGTACACAATCAATAGCGGGAGCGGAGTTGTTTGGCTACAAGAAGGTGTGAAAGTCCGACCACGGTTTGTAAAAAGCGGGTAAGAAAAGGTTCGAATGCCCGAATATATACCATCAAAAGTGGAAGTGGATGTGTTCGGCTGCAAGAAGGTGTGAACGTCCGACCAAAGTTTGTAAAAAGCAGTTAAGAAAAGGTTCGAATATCCAACCAAACATAATCAAAAGCGGGAGCAGAGCTGTTCGACTGCAAGTAGGTGTGAATGTCAGATCATAATTTGCAAAAAGCTGATGAGAAAGGGTGAGAATGCCCGGCTATACACCATCAAATGCGGGAGCGGAAGTGTTCGGCTGTGAGTAGGTGTGAATGTCCGACCATAATTGCTGAAAAATGTGTTAGAAGAGACTAGAATGCCGGACAAGACATCATCAAATGCGGGAGCGGAGTTGTTCGGCTGTGAGTAGGTGTGAATCTCCGAGCATAGTTTGTAAAAAGGGGGTAAGAATAGGTTTGAATGCCCGAACATACACTATCAAAACAGGGAGCTGAGGTGGCTCAGCTGCAAGGTGTGAATGTCTGACTATAGTTTGTAAATAAGGTGCGAATGCCCAACAATGTATAATCAAAAGAGGGAGCGGAGGTTTTCGGCTACAAGAAGGTTTGAATGTCCGACCATAGTTTGTAAAAAGCGGGTAAGAAAAGGTTCAAGCGCCTGACTATACACCATCAAAAGCGGGAGCAGAGGTGTTCCGCTGTAAGACGGTGTGAATGTCCGACCATATTTGGTAAAAAGCGGGTAAGAAAAGGTTAAAATACCCGACTGTACACAATCAATAGCGGGAGAGGAGGTGTTCAGCTGCAAGAAGGTGTGAATGTCCACCCATAATTACTGAAAAATGGGTAAGAAAAGGTGCGAATGCCCAACCATACATTATCAAAAGCAGGTGTGAATGTCAGATCATAATTTGGAAAAAGCTGATGAGAAAGGGTGAGAATGCCCGACTATACACCATCAAATGCGGGAGCGGAGTTGTTCGGCTGTGAGTAAGTGTGAATCTCCGACCATAATTGCTGAAAAATGTGTTAGAAAAGGTAAGAATGCCGGTCCATACATCATCAAAAGCGGGAGAGGTGGTGTTCGGCTGCAAGTAGGTGTGAATGTCCAGCCATAATTACTAACAAACGGGTAAGAAAAGGTAGTATTGCCATACCATACATGATCAAAACAGGGAGCGGAGGTGGTTCAGCTGCAAGAAGGTGTGAATGTCCGACTAAAGTTCAAATATATTAACAAAAGCGGGAGGAGAGGTCTTCGGATGAGAGTGGTTGAGAATTTCCAACCATAATCTATAAAATGCGGTGAAAAAAAAGGTGTGATAGAACACTAAAAGGTGGAGCGGAAGTGTTCGGCTGCAAGAAGGTTTGAATGTCCTACTATATTTGGTGAAAAGCAGATGAAGCAAGGTCTGAATGCCCAACCTTACATCATCAAAAGCGAGATCAGAGGTGTTTGGCTGCATGAAGGCCATAGTTTGCCAAAAGCGGGTAAGCTGCGAATGACCGACTAAATATCAACAAAAGGTCTTCGGATGCAAGTGGGTGTGAATATCCCACCATACAAGTATGGTGGAGAGGAAGCTGTGAACAGCCGACCATAGTTGGCAAAAAGCGGGTGAGAAAAGGTGCGAATGTCCAACCATACATGATCAAAACAGGGAGCGGAGGTGTTTGGCTGTGACAAGGTGTGAATATCCACCCAAAATTAATGAAAAGCGGGCAACAAGTAGGTTTGAATGCCCAACCATACATCATCAAAAGCAGGAGTGGATGTGTTCGGCTACAAGAAGGTTTGAATGTCCGAGCATAGTTTGTAAAAAGCGGGTAAGAAAAGGTTCGAATGCCCAAACATACACCATCAAAAGAGGGAGCGGAGGTGTTCCGCTGTAAGAAGGTGTGAATGTCCGACCATAGTTGGTAAAAAACGGGTAAGAAAAGGTTAAAATACCCGACTGTACAAAATCAATAGCGGGAGCGGATGTGTTTGGCTACAAGAATGTGTGACAGTCCGACCATGGTTTGTAAAAAACGGGTAAGAAAAGGTGCGAATGCCCGACAATGTATGATCAAAAGAGGGAGCGGAGGTTTTCGGCTACAAGAAGGTTTGAATGTCCGACCATAGTTGGTAAAAAGTGGGTAAGAAAAGGTTAAAATACGCGACTGTACACAATCAATAGCGGGAGCGGAGTTGTTCGGCTGCAAGAAGGTGTGAACGTCCGACCAAAGTTTGTAAAAAGCAGTTAAGAAAAGGTTCGAATATCCAACCAAACATAATCAAAAGCGGGAGCAGAGCTGTTCGACTGCAAGTAGGTGTGAATGTCACATCATAATTTGCAAAAAGCTGATGAGAAAGGGTGAGAATGCCCGGCTATACACCATCAAATGCTGGAGCGGAAGTGTTCGGCTGTGAGTAGGTGTGAATGTCCGACCATAATTGCTGAAAAATGTGTTAGAAGAGACTAGAATGCCGGACAAGACATCATCAAATGCGGGAGCGGAGTTGTTCGGCTGTGAGTAGGTGTGAATCTCCGAGCATAGTTTGTAAAAAGGGGGTAAGAATAGGTTCGAATGCCCGAACATACACTATCAAAACAGGGAGCTGAGGTGGCTCAGCTGCAAGGTGTGAATGTCTGACTATAGTTTGTAAATAAGGTGCGAATGCCCAACAATGTATAATCAAAAGAGGGAGCGGAGCTGTTCGACTGCAAGTAGGTGTGAATGTCCAGCCATAATTACTCACAAACGGGTAAGAAAAGGTAGTATTGCCAGACCATACATGATCAAAACAGGGAGCTGAGGTGGTGTGAATGTCTGACTATAGTTTGTAAAAAGCGGGTAAGATAAGGTGCGAATGCCTTACAATGTATAATCAAAAGAGGGAGCAGAGGTTTTCGGCTACAACAAGGTTTGAATGTCCTACCATAGTTTGTAAAAAGCGGGTAAGAAAAGGTTCAAATGCCTGACTATACACCATCAAAAGCGGGAGCAGAGATGTTCCGCTGTAAGACGGTGTGAATGTCCGACCATAGTTGGTAAAAAGTGGGTAAGAAAAGGTTAAAATACCCGACTGTACACAATCAATAGCGGGAGCGGATGTGTTTGGCTACAAGAATGTGTGAAAGTCCGACCATGGTTTGTAAAAAACGGGTAAGAAAAGGTTCGAATGCCCGAAAATATACCATCAAAAGCGTCCGACCCAAGTTCGCACAAAGGAGTAAAGAAAAGGTTCGAATATCCAAACATAATTAAAAGCGAGAGAGATTGTGTTCAGCTGCAAGTAGGTGTGAATATCCAGCCATAATTACTCACAAACGGGTAAGAAAATGTAGTATTGCCAGACCATACATGATCAAAACAGGGAGCGGAGGTGGTTTAGCTGCAAAAAGGGGTGAATGTCCAACTAAAGTTCAAATTAATTAACAAAAGCGGGTGGAGAGGTGTGAAGGAATGAATTTTATAGCAAAATCCGAAATCATGCATAACTCCGCAAAAGGAACGTATTGCTCAACCAAAGGGATGCTTCTTTCTCATTCAGGGTAATATGAGGAACTTTATGCTTGATACATTTTTGACATGGATAACTATGAAGGACAAAGCAATTTTAACTTGGTTTGAGCAAAGCAATTCATTTTATAGGAAAATCCGAAATCGTGCAGGACTCATGAAAGTAAGCTTATTCTCGGATTCCTGATCCTCCAGTGTTGCTCTTTCCTATACTGCAAAATACAGCCTTGTTCTTTGTTGAAATCGATATAGACATTGATAAATATGAAGGACAAAGCAGTTTCCACTTTGTTTGAGTAAAGGAATTAATTTTATAGCAAAATCCCAAATCAAGCAGAACGTATTAAGTTTATTATAAGCTTGTTTTCGGATTCCTGATCCTTCAGTGTTGCTATTTCTTCTACTGCAAAATACAATGTTGTTCTTTGTTGAAGTAAATCTAGACATTGATAAATATGAAGGACAAAGCAGTTTTCACTTGGTTTGAGCGAAGGAATTCATTTTATACATAAAATCCCAAATCATGCAGAACGTATGAAAATAAGCTTATTCTCGGATTCCTGATCCTTCAGTGTTGCTTTTTCTTCTACTGCAAAATACAGCCTTGTTCTTTGTTGAAATCGATATAGACATTGATAAATATGAAGGACAAAGCAGTTTTAACTTGGTTTGAGTGAAGGAATTCATTTTATACATAAAATCCCAAATCGTGCAGGACTCATGAAAGTAAGCTTATTCTCGGATTCCTGATCCTCCAGTGTTGCTCTTTCCTATACTGCAAAATACAGCCTTGTTCTTTGTTGAAATCGATATAGACATTGATAAATATGAAGGACAAAGCAGTTTCCACTTTGTTTGAGCAAAGCAATTAATTTTATAGCAAAATCCCAAATCAAGCAGAACGTATTAAGTTTATTATAAGCTTGTTTTCGGATTCCTGATCCTTCAGTGTTGCTATTTCTTCTACTGCAAAATACAATGTTGTTCTTTGTTGAAGTAAATCTAGACATTGATAAATATGAAGGACAAAGCATTTTCACTTTGTTTGAGCGAAGGAATTCATTTTATACATAAAATCCCAAATCATGCAGAACGTATGAAAAGAAGCTTATTCTCGGATTCCTGATCCTTCAGTGTTGCTTTTTCTTCTACTGCAAAATACAATGTTGTTCTTTGTTGAAGTCGATCTAGACATTGATAAATATGAAGGACAAAGCAGTTTTAACTTGGTTTGAGTGAAGGAATTCATTTTATACATAAAATCCCAAATCATGCAGAACGTATGAAAATAAGCTTATTCTCGGATTACTGATCCTTCAGTGTTGCTCTTTCTTCTACTGCAAAATCCAGTGTTGTTCTTTGTTGAAGTCAATCTAGACATTGATAAATATGAAGGACAAAGCAGTTTTCACTTGGTTTGAGTGAAGGATTTGCAGCTGAAAACCTCCCGCTCCCGCTTTTGATTGTGTATAGTCGGGCTTTCGAGCCTTTTCTTACCCGGTTTTTAGAAATTATGGTTGTAAATTCAGACATTGCAGCCGAAGACCTTCACTCCCTCTTTTGATCATACATTGTCGGGCATTCGCACCTTGTCTTACCCGCTTTTTACAAACTATAGTCAGACATTCACACCTTGCAGCTGAACCACCTCAGCTCCCTGTTTTGATCATGTATGGTCTGGCAATACTACCTTTCCTTACCCGTTTGTGAGTAATTATGGCTGGACATTCACACCTACTTGCAGTCGAACAGCTCTGCTCCCGCTTTTGATGGTGTATATTCGGGCATTCGAACCTTTTCTTAGCAGCTTTTTACAAACCATGGTTGAACTTTCACACCTTCTTGTAGCCGAACAACCCCGCTCCCGCTATTGATTGTGTACAGTCAGGTATTTTAACCTTTTCTTACCCGGTTTTTACCAACTATGGTCGGACATTCACACCGTCTTACAGCGGAACACCTCCGCTCCCGCTTTTGATGGTGTATAGTCAGGCATTTGAACCTTTTCTTACCCGCTTTTTACAAACCATAGTCGGACTTTCACATCTTTTAGTAGCCGAACAACTCCGCTCCCGCTATTGATTGTGTACAGTCGGGTATTTTAACCTTTTCTTACCCGCTTTTTACCAACTATGGTCGGACATTCACACCTTCTTACAGCGGAACACCTCCGCTCCCTCTTTTGATGGTGTATGTTCGGGCAGTCAAACCTTTTCTTACCTGCTTTTTACAAACTATGGTCAGACATTCAACCCTTCTTGGAGCCGAACACATCCACTCCTGCTTTTGATTATGTATAGTTGGGCATTCGCACCTTTTCTTACCCATTTTTCAGTTATTATGGGTGTACATTCATACCTTCTTGCAGCCGAAGACCTCCGCTCCCTCTTTTGATCATACATTTTCGGGCATTCGCACCTTTTCTTACCCGCTTTTTACAAACCATGGTCCGACTTTCACACCTTTTAGTAGCCGAACAACTCCGCACCCGCTACTGATTGTGTACAGTCGGGTATTTTAACCTTTTCTTACCCGTTTTTTACCAACTATGGTCGGACATTCACACCTTCTTACAGCGGAACACCTCCGCTCCCTCCTTTGATGGTGTATGTTCGGGCATTCGAACCTTTTCTTACCCGCTTTTTACAAACTATGGTCAGACGTTCAAACCTTCTTGTAGCCGAACATATCCACTCCTGCTTTTGATGATGTATGGTTGGGCATTCGAACCTACTTGTTGCCCGCTTTTCATTAATTATGGGTGGACATTCACACCTTGTCTCAGCCAAACACCTCCGCTCCCTGTTTTGATCATGTATGGTTTGACATTCGCACCTTTGCTTACCCTCTTTTTATACTGATTGCTCAAGATTAAGTTGTTCTTTCTCAAACTACAAATTTTTTTTAATTGTTGAAACTTGATTTGAAGTGGATAAATAAGGAAGACAAACAGTTTTAAGTCAGGCTGATAGCAATTAATTTTATAGCAAAATCTGTATTTCGTCATTTGTCGAGAGATGCTTATTGCTGAAGAAGTTATTTCTCATTCTACAAAGTACAACGTTGTTTATCATTGAAACTTGATTAGACATGAATAAATATGAAGGACAAAGCAGTCTTAACTTGGTTTGAGTTAAGGAATTCGTTTTATAGGAGAATCCGAATTCGTGCATAACTCGTAAAATAGAGCTTATTTTCGGATTCCTGAAGAATGAGTCTGGTTCTTTCTCATAATACAAAGTTTGTTGTTTATTGTTGAAACTTCATCAGACCGTTAGATATAGTCGGACTCACCTCGACGCACGGCTTGGGATCTGGAACCAGTACTCTTGAGAGGGGTTGGACTCTCTTCCACTCTGGAGTTGCCCGTGGTGAGAGGCGCAGAGCAGGTGTGGGCATACTTATTGCCCCCCGGCTGTGTGCCAGTACATTGGGGTTTACCCCAGTGAACGAGAGGGTAGCCTCCCTCCGCCTTGGGTGGGGGGACGAGTCCTGACTGTTGTTTGTGCCTATGCGCCAAACAGCAGTTCAGAGTACCTACCCTTTTTGGAGTCTCTGGGGGAGGCACTGGAGAATGCTCCTACCGGAGACTCCCTCATTCTGCTGGGGGACTTCAATGCTCACGTGGGCAATGACAGTGAGACCTGGAGGGGTGTGATTGGGAGGAACGGCCCCCCCGATCTGAATCAGAGTGGTGTTATGTTGTTGGACTTCTGTGCCAGTCATAGACTGTCCATAACGAACACCATGTTCAGGCATAAGGGTGTCCATATGTGCACTTGGCACCAGGACACCCTTGGCCGCAGTTCGATGATCGACTTTGTGGTTGTATCATCGGACTTGCGGCCGTATGTCCTGGACACTCGGGTGAAGAGAGGGGCGGAGCTGTCAACTGATCACCACCTGGTGGTGAGTTGGCTCCGCTGGTGGGGGAGGATGCCGATCAGACCTGGCAGGCCCAAACGTATTGTGAGGGTCTGCTGGGAGCGTTTGTCAGAATCCCCCGTCAGAAGGAGCTTTAACTCCCACCTCCGTCAGAGCTTCAACCATATTTGAGGTGGGGGACATTGAATGGGCCATGTTCCGTGACTCCATTGCCGAGGCAGCTGGTCGGAGTTGTGGCCGTAAGGTGGTCGGTGCCTGTCGTGGCGGCAACCCTCGAACCTGCTGGTGGACACCAGTGGTGAGGGAAGCCGTCAAGCTGAAGAAGGAGTCCTATCGGGCCTTTTTGGCCAGTGGGACCCTGGAAGAAGCTGATAGGTACCGACGGGCCAGACGGGCCACGGCTTCGACGGTTGCTGAGGCAAAAACTCGGGCCTGGGAGGAGTTCGGTGAGACCATGGAGAACGATTTCCGGACGGCCTCGAAAAGATTCTGGTCCACCATCCGGCGTCTCAGGGGGGGGAAGCGGCTCACAGTCAACACTGTTTACAGTGGGGACGGGGCTTTGCTGACCTCAACTAGGGATGTTGTGAGTCGGTGGGGGGAGTACTTCAAGGAACTCCTCAATCCTACCAACACGTGCTCGGAAGAGGCAGAGTCGGAGAGCTCGGAGACGGGGCCTCCCATTTCTGGGGCTGAGGTTGCCGAGGTGGTTAAAAAGCTCCTCGGTGGCAAGGCCCCGGGGGTGGATGAGGTCCGTCCTGAGTTTCTCAAGGCTCTGGATGTTGTAGGGCTGTCTTGGCTGACACGCCTCTGCAGTATCGCGTGGACATCGGGGACAGTGCCTCTGGACTGGCAGATTGGGGTGGTGGTCCCCCTCTTTAAAAAGGGGGAGGGGAGTTGGAGGGTGTGTTCCAACTATAGGGGTATCACACTCCTCAGCCTCCCTGGTAAGGTCTATTCGGGGGTATTGGAGAGGAGGATCCATCGGATAATCGAGTCTCGGATTCAGGAGATGCAGTGTGGCTTTCGTCCTGGCCGTGGAACAGTGGACCAGCTCTATACCTTCGGCAGGATCCTGGAGGGTGCATGGGAGTTCGCCCAACCAGTCTACATGTGTTTTGTGGACTTGGAGAAAGCGTTCGACCGTGTCCCTCGTGGAGTCCTGTGGGGGGTGCTCCGGGAATATGGAGTGTCTTGGTAGGGGCCGTTCGGTCTCTGTATGACCGGTGCCAGAGTTTGGTCCGCATTGCCGGCAGTAAGTCGGATACGTTTCCGGTGAGAGTTGGACTCCGTCAGGGCTGCCCTTTGTCACGGATTCTGTTCCTAACTTTTATGGACAGAATTTCTAGGCGGAGCCAGGGTGTTGAGGGTGTCCCATTTGGCGACCTCAGAATCGGGTCTCTGCTTTTGGCAGATGATGTGGTTCTGTTAGCGTCGTCAGGCCGTGACCTTCAGCTCTCACTGGAGTGATTCGCAGCCGAGTGTGAAGCGGCTGGGATGAGAATCAGCACCTCCAAATCCGAGACTATGGTTCTCAGCCGGAAAAGGGTGGAATGCTCTCTTCGGGTCGGGAATGAGATCCTTCCCCAAGAGGAGGAGTTCAAGTATCTCGGGGTCTTGTTCACGAGTGACGGACGAATGGAGCGGGAGATTGACGGGCGGATCGGTGCGGTGCCTGCAGTGTTGCAGGCTCTGCACCGACCCGTCGTTGTGAAGAGGGAGCTGAGCCAGAAGGCGAAGCTCTCTACTTACTGGTCAATCTACGTTCCCATCCTCACCTATGGTCACGAGTTGTGGGTAGTGACCGAAAGAACAAGATCGCGAATACAAGCGGCCGAAATGGGTTTCCTCCGCAGGGTGTCTGGGCTCTCCCTTAGAGATAGGGTGAGAAGCTCAGTCATCCGGGAGGGGCTCGGAGTAGAACCGCTGCTCCTCCGCATTGAGAGGAGTCAGATGAGGTGGCTCGGGACTCTGGTTAGGATGCCCCCTGGGCGCCTCCCTGGGGAGGTGTTCCGGGCACGTCCCACTGGGAGGAGACCCCGGGGGAGACCCAGGACACGTTGGAGAGACTATGTCTCTCGGCTGGCCTGGGAACGCCTCGGGGTCCCCCCGGAAGAGCTGGAGGAAGTGGCCGGGGACCGAGACGTCTGGGTTTCTCTGCTCAAGCTGCTGCCCCCGCGACCCGACCCCCGGATAAGCGGCAGATGATGGATGGATGGATGGATATATCCTCCACCAACCAGACTTACAACCCCCGACTAGGGTAGCAGAATTTCTAAGCATCTGTACCCCAAAACTACTATCAAAAATATATAAATTATTGTCTAAAATAGATGACACAATGTCTCTTCCATCCTCAAAATGGGAGGCAGATTTATCCATCAGTTCTGGTCATAGCTTCTAACCACAAATATGTTTGAACACCTTCATAAAGACTCGAAATCCTAATTTACAGCTCATACAATACAAAATCCTTCATAGAACACACTATACAGGACAAAGGATGTTCAGGATGGGTCTAACACACTCAAACATCTGCTCACATTGCACAGATAACACACCTGATGATTATGCACACGCTTTGTGGTTTTTCTGCGCCTGTCCAGAAGTTCTGGCTTGAAGTCTGTGAGGACCTATCAACATGGCTAAAGTGTAGCATCCCTGCATGCCCCACACTGTGCATACTGGGTGACTTAGACAACATCAACATGGAAATTAACTCAGCACACATGGTTTTCACTGTGTTATGTATCGCAAAGAAAACTATTCTCATGAACTGGAAAGCGAAGAACAATCTGTGTATTAACCAGTTTAGAAATTTTCTTTTAGATTATATTAGCATGGAAACAATGTCTGCCTCCTCAAAACATCAATTGGCTGAATTTCATTCTCTCTGGTCCCCTCTGATTAGTTTTATCACATAGTGGTGGTGGTGGGTTGCTGGGTGATGGTGGGTCTCAGGCCCGGGCTGCTGCGACTGGTGTGACCGGGTGGTTTGTTTGTTTGTTTTTTGATGTTGTTTGTTTGTTTTTTGTAGAGGTCCTCCTGGGTGGGGTTGGGTTGAGTGGGGTGGGGCGGGATGGGTACCTTCTGGGGGTACAGTAGCTCCCGGAATATGGTCGCTGCAGGCCCCGAGCCTGGTGGACATCAGGCCCTCCTGCCCATTGTTGGCTCCCAGGTAGCGGGGATGCCTATTGCAGCCAGTCCCTGGCTGCCCTCTCTGGGGGAGAGTAGCTCCCCCGGTATATATCCCCATACCCCTCTCCCTTTTGGCTCCTGTACACAGCACACACTCACACATGAAGGGTTTTGGGGGCGTGTGTGTTCGGTGGGGTGTAGTGGATGGGGCCACGTAGGTGGTCCCCTTTGGTTGCACTCTGCAGTTCCCTGCCCCTGTTTTAATTACACCTTAGACATTACTACTTATCAAACACACTCACACACACACATTAGGTCTTGGGGGGTGGTTACACTGAGTGGCATCTGGTGGGCGGGGCTCTTTGGGTATGTAGGCTGCCCAGAGTGCCGCGCTCCCAGTTCTACAAGTTTGGCTGCCCCTCAATTTTAATTGCTCACTATTAGAAAATATTGAAGAGCCAGAAGGGTGAGGGGAGGGGTCTTCTTCGCACACCCCTGCTTCCTGGTGTCTGCTCGGGGCAGGAGGGGCCAGGAGGATTAATTAATTGTTCTGCTGGTTCGGGGTCTGTGGTGGCTGGGGGGTTGCTGGCCTCCTGGTGTGCCCGCTGCACTACACCCCAGCAGAGTCGAGGGAGGTAGGATGTGTGGATGTGTGGATGTATGGGACGTGAAAGTGTGTGTGGTAATGATTGGGCCTGGATCTGGGACTTGCTGTCGCCTGGCCTGCCTGTGTTTCTCCCGATGGGGCATCAGCGTTGCCTCTCCCCACTGCTCGCGACTTCACCCACCTGTGGGCACGTCTTGACTCCCAGGGCACTTGGCCCGGGGCGCTGGGGCAGGCGCTGGGGCAGGCGCTGACCCACTTTGTGGCTGTCTGGGGCGCTTGGCCCTCCTGGGTATTGGGTGGGGCCTCTGCCGGGGGGTTTGGGGGCGCTCGGGCTCCTGGGGCCCAGGTCCAGTGCACGGCCCATGTCTGGGCGGCTGGGGCCTGGCGGGGTCGGTGGGCTGTTGCCCCTGGTTCCCGGAGTGCCTCTGCCCTATGCTTATGGGGGCTCTTTCCGGGGGCTTCCTCTGCAGTCTTCTGGGTGGATGCGTGGTTGCCCCTGCGGTGGGCTGCCTGGGTTCTGTGCTCTGTGGGGGCTGCTGGTGGCCTGGGTCTTGTGGCCCTCTCTGCCTGCTTCTGATTGCTTGGGGGGGGGGCTGTGCATTGTGGCCCTGTACGCTTATACACTCATAACTAAGCACGGTTATCATGTAGGTCCTGTGCCATGGGTGTTGCATGTTCTCACACACACACACACACATTCATTAGTCCAGTAGCATGGTCATTAAGCAGTTGATGTATTATCATGTCGTCTCAGGTCATCTATATCCAACTTGTTTAAATTAAAATTGCCACACAGAGATTGGGTTTAGGCCACATGCACACAGAATGAAATCAACAAATATAAGAAATATTAAACATTTACACATAGATTTTTGAATATATGTAGAGGAATGATACTTTGAAATGTGCTCATTGCGGAGTTATGATCAGTTGAGTAATGAAGGTTGAACTATTCTGGGAAAGAGGTTCTATTCCCAGCATCATGATGGACACTCCTGATATAGAAGGTTTCGCTAACGCATTGGAATTGTTTTACTATTTTCATATGCATGTGCAATGAAGAATTGCTTGCTGCTGATAAATGCAAAGAAGAACAGCTTACACATAGATGCTCACATATAGGCTGCTGAATGCAATGAAGACCTGCTTATCAAGTAAAGTTCAATGTCAATGTGTAATATTCAATTAGGATTTGCAAAACAGTGAAGTTAAACAATGAATGGGTCCATAGTCGGTATGAGAAGACTACAGGAATATTTACCTGGGTGTACGTTCAAACAGAGATGAGAAAATTGCGATAAATAATTGTTTGTTTGTTTGTTAGTATGTATAGGAATGTTATGTGTATAAACTGTGTTGAGTTATAGTTACTCAGTAGTGTCTCATTGAAACAACTGACGGGGGAAGCCTTGCGGTGACAACAAAAGCAGTGTTTTACTGATCAGTCAAGTTGCTCCAGTGTACTCCATACAAACTGGTTGGCTACTGAAGGGATAGAAAATGGGGAATACTTCTTTTAAAGCAAACAAGGAATTAGATGGGAAAAATACATGTTTTAACGGGACCCAGACAATATTAAATACTCAGACAGATGGGAGAAGAAGTGTAGTTTTGTAGGAAATCACAAAATTATTACATAGAATTAGTGAAATCAATTGAAGAATGCCTTTCTGAAGAGCTGTTTACCACAGATGAGCAGCTTTGCGACCAAGCACATTGTAGATCGCTTTACTGCCAAAATGATCTAATTTAATGGATTGGTTTAGACATGCATAACAGCATTTTAAGAACAAAGAGAGAAACAAAAAGGGACAACGCTTCATGGTGGAAGGTGATGTATAAATAACTGTGTATATGATGAAGGGGGTGGCAACACCCATTCCAAAATCCCGCCATTCCGACATCCCGCTATTCCGACATCCCACCATTCCGATATACCACCATTCCGACATACCACCATTCCGACATGCAAACGTCCCACCATTCCGACATCCCACCATTGCGACATCCCGCTATTCTGACGTTCAAATGTCCCACCATTCCGACAAGGCTTTCCGTATAAGGAAATGTGTGTTACTCAACAGGTGAGTCCCTTCTTTCTGTTCATGCAATTTATATGTTTAACACATGTTTATAGACAAGCGTTATTAAAAACACAAAGTCTCGGCAACTGGAGGAGGAGAAGCAGTCCGCGGTGGTTTTCAATCACACACTCCAATGCCACTTCCGAAAATTTAATCCAGGAAAAAAAGGCTTACAAACATGGACCAAAACGGCTCCATAACACGCACAAGAATCCAAAAGAAACGAAAGTTAACTAAAAGAAAGCAAATAAACAGTATGAAGTGGTCAAAATTGGTTTTACGCATGCCTATGTGCGTCTGGCACATGCGTCTTCGGGCTCTCCCACGTTGGTTTGTGGATGAAAGCTATATGTTCAGCTGTAATGTCATGTAAAAACAATCTCTACATGACATTTACTCCCAGGTGTGACCAGTTAGGTCCTTAAGATATCAACAGGCTGTATAAAGCTACAACCGTTATATGACACTGTTAAAATCCCAGATGAAGATCTAGCACTTGACCATTTTTGTAAATCTTCTAATTCCATAGTTGATAAACACGCCCCTTTTAAAAAGTATAGAACTTAGAACAGGTCTATCCCTGGCTTTCGGCAGAACTGTCTTCTTTACTTTTTTTTCCCCTTGTCCTGTTCAGCATTATGTCAGAAGAATTGTAGTCTGAATACCTTTGATGCCAAACAGATTTGTTTTGCCAAGGGAAGTTTTATAAATATAAAGCTCCCCTTGATGCCCATTTATTTATTTCTGTTTACAATACATGACATGAACTGAACTGAACCGGACCGGGGGACAAGGAAAGAAGAAGAGGAAAGAAGAGGAAACAGAACAAAAATAGAAACAAAAACCAGACAACCAGCTGCTACACCTGTAAAAAACAAAACAGACAACAATCCATGGCCTATGAGGGGAATCCAGCCTTAGCGCCACCAGGAGCACCTGAAAGCAGACAAGCAGAGAAAAAACAAACACACAAACAAACAAAAACAAGCACAAGAAGCGGCAATCGCATACAACACAGCTGTGGATATAGATGACCTGAGACGACATGATAATACATCAACTGCTTAGTGACCATGCTACTGGACTAATGAATGTGTGTGTGTGTGTGTGAGAACATGCAACACGCATCCACCCAGAAGACTGCAGAGGAAGCCCCCGGAAAGAGTCCCCATAAGCATAGGGCAGAGGCACTCCGGGAACCAGGGGTAACAGCCCACCGACCCCGCCAGGCCCCAGCCGCCCAGACATGGGCCGTGCACTGGACCTGGGCCCCAGGAGCCCGAGCGCCCCCAAACCCCCCGGCAGAGGCCCCACCCAATACCCAGGAGGGCCAAGCGCCCCAGACAGCCACAAAGTGGGTCAGCGCCTGCCCCAGCGCCCCGGGCCAAGTGCCCTGGGAGTCAAGACGTGCCCACAGGTGGGTGAAGTCGCGAGCAGTGGGGAGAGGCAACGCTGATGCCCCATCGGGAGAAACACAGGCAGGCCAGGCGACAGCAAGTCCCAGATCCAGGCCCAATCATTACCACACACACTTTCACGTCCCATACATCCACACATCCACACATCCTACCTCCCTCGACTCTGCTTGGGTGTAGTGCAGCGGGCACACCAGGAGGCCAGCAACCCCCCAGCCACCACAGACCGCGAACCAGCAGAACAATTAATTAATCCTCCTGGCCCCTCCTGCCCCGAGCAGACACCAGGAAGCAGGGGTGTGCGAAGAAGACCCCTCCCCTCACCCTTCTGGCTCTTCAATATTTTCTAATAGTGAGCAATTAAAATTGAGGGGCAGCCAAACTTGTAGAACTGGGAGCGCGGCACTCTGGGCAGCCTACATACCCAAAGAGCCCCGCCCACCAGATGCCACTCAGTGTAACCACCCCCCAAGACCTAATGTGTGTGTGTGAGTGTGTTTGATAAGTAGTAATGTCTAAGGTGTAATTAAAACAGGGGCAGGGAACTGCAGAGTGCAACCAAAGGGGACCACCTACGTGGCCCCATCCACTACACCCCACCGAACACACACGCCCCCAAAACCCTTCATGTGTGAGTGTGTGCTGTGTACAGGAGCCAGAAGGGAGAGGGGTATGGGGATATATTCCGGGGGAGCTACTCTCCCCCAGAGAGGGCAGCCAGGGACTGGCTGCAATAGGCATCCCCGCTACCTGGGAGCCAACAATGGGCAGGAGGGCCTGATGTCCACCAGGCTCGGGGCCTGCAGCGACCATATTCCGGGAGCTACTGTACCCCCAGAAGGTACCAATCCCGCCCCACCCCACTCAACCCAACCCCACCCAGGAGGACCTCTACAAAAAACAAACAAACAACATCAAAAAACAAACAAACAAACCACCCGGTCACACCAGTCGCAGCAGCCCGGGCCTGAGACCCACCATCACCCAGCAACCCACCACCACCACTATGTGATAAAACTAATCAGAGGGGACTAGAGAGAATGAAATTCAGCCAATTGATGTTTTGAGGAGGCAGACATTGTTTCCATGCTAATATAATCTAAAAGAAAATTTCTAAACTGGTTAAAACACAGATTGTTCTTCGCTTTCCAGTTCATGAGAATAGTTTTCTTTGCGATACATAACACTGTGACAACCATGTGTGCTGAGTTAATTTCCATGGTGATGTTGTCTAAGTCACCCAGTATGCACAGTGTGGGGCATGCAGGGATGCTACACTTTAGCCATGTTGATAGGTCCTCACAGACTTCAAGCCAGAACTTCTGGACAGGCGCAGAAAAACCACAAAGCGTGTGCATAATCATCAGGTGTGTTATCTGTGCAATGTGAGCAGATGTTTGAGTGTGTTAGACCCATCCTGAACATCCTTTGTCCTGTATAGTGTGTTCTATGAAGGATTTTGTATTGTATGAGCTGTAAATTAGGATTTCGAGTCTTTATGAAGGTGTTCAAACATATTTGTGGTTAGAAACTATGACCAGAACTGATGGATAAATCTGCCTCCCATTTTGAGGATGGAAGAGACATTGTGTCAACTATCTTAGACAATAATTTATATATTTTTAATAGTAGTTTTGGGGTACAGATGCTTAGAAATTCTGCTACCCTAGTCGGGGGTTGTAAGTCTGGTTGGTGGAGGATATATCCATCCATCCATCCATCATCTGCCGCTTATCCGGGGGTCGGGTCGCGGGGGCAGCAGCTTGAGCAGAGAAACCCAGACGTCTCTGTCCCCGGCCACTTCCTCCAGCTCTTCCGGGGGGACCCCGAGGCGTTCCCAGGCCAGCCGAGAGACATAGTCTCTCCAACGTGTCCTGGGTCTCCCCCGGGGTCTCCTCCCAGTGGGACGTGCCCGGAACACCTCCCCAGGGAGGCGCCCAGGGGGCATCCTAACCAGATGCCCGAGCCACCTCATCTGACTCCTCTCAATGCGGAGGAGCAGCGGTTCTACTCCGAGCCCCTCCCGGATGACTGAGCTTCTCACCCTATCTCTAAGGGAGAGCCCAGACACCCTGCGGAGGAAACCCATTTCGGCCGCTTGTATTCGCGATCTTGTTCTTTCGGTCACTACCCACAACTCGTGACCATAGGTGAGGATGGGAACGTAGATTGACCAGTAAGTAGAGAGCTTAGCCTTCTGGCTCAGCTCCCTCTTCACTACGACGGGTCGGTGCAGAGCCTGCAACACTGCAGGCGCCGCACCGATCCGCCCGTCAATCTCCCGCTCCATTCGTCCGTCACTCGTGAACAAGACCCCGAGATACTTGAACTCCTCCTCTTGGGGAAGGATCTCATTCCCGACCCGGAGAGAGCATTCCACCCTTTTCCGGCTGAGAACCATAGTCTCGGATTTGGAGGTGCTGATTCTCATCCCAGCCGCTTCATACTCGGCTGCGAATCACTCCAGTGAGAGCTGAAGGTCACGGCCTGACGACGCTAACAGAACCACATCATCTGCAAAAAGCAGAGACCCGATTCTGAGGTCGCCAAATGGGACACCCTCAACACCCTGGCTCCGCCTAGAAATTCTGTCCATAAAAGTTAGGAACAGAATCGGTGACAAAGGGCAGCCCTGACGGAGTCCAACTCTCACCGGAAACGTATCCGACTTACTGCCGGCAATGCGGACCAAACTCTGGCACCGGTCATACAGAGACCGAACGGCCCCTATCAAGGGGTCCGGCACTCCATATTCCCGGAGCACCCCCCACAGGACTCCACGAGGGACACGGTCGAACGCTTTCTCCAAGTCCACAAAACACATGTAGACTGGTTGGGCGAACTCCCATGCACCCTCCAGGATCCTGCCGAGGGTATAGAGCTGGTCCACTGTTCCACGGCCAGGACGAAAGCCACACTGCATCTCCTGAATCCGAGGCTCGATTATCCGACGGATCCTCCTCTCCAATACCCCCGAATAGACCTTACCAGGGAGGCTGAGGAGTGTGATACCCCTATAGTTGGAACACACCCTCCGGTCCCCCTTTTTAAAGAGGGGGACCACCACCCCAATCTGCCAGTCCAGAGGCACTGTCCCCGATGTCAACGCGATACTGCAGAGGCGTGTCAGCCAAGACAGCCCTACAACATCCAGAGCCTTGAGAAACTCAGGACGGACCTCATCCACCCCCGGGGCCTTGCCACCGAGGAGCTTTTTAACCACCTCGGCAACCTCAGCCCCAGAAATGGGAGGCCCCGTCTCCGAGCTCTCCGACTCTGCCTCTTCCGAGCACGTGTTGGTAGGATTGAGGAGTTCCTCGAAGTACTCCCCCCACCGACTCACAACATCCCTAGTTGAGGTCAGCAAAGCCCCGTCCCCACTGTAAACAGTGTTGACTGTGAGCCGCTTCCCCCCCCCTGAGACGCCGGATGGTGGACCAGAATCTTTTCGAGGCCGTCCGGAAATCGTTCTCCATGGTCTCACCGAACTCCTCCCAGGCCCGAGTTTTTGCCTCAGCAACCGCCGAAGCCGTGGCCCGTCTGGCCCGTCGGTACCTATCAGCTTCTTCCAAGGTCCCACTGGCCAAAAAGGCCCGATAGGACTCCTTCTTCAGCTTGACGGCTTCCCTCACCACTGGTGTCCACCAGCAGGTTCGAGGGTTGCCGCCACGACAGGCACCGACCACCTTACGGCCACAACTCCGACCAGCTGCCTCGGCAATGGAGTCACGGAACATGGCCCATTCGGACTCAATGTCCCCCACCTCAAATATGGTTGAAGCTCTGCCGGAGGTGGGAGTTAAAGCTCCTTCTGACGGGGGATTCTGACAAACGCTCCCAGCAGACCCTCACAATACGTTTGGGCCTGCCAGGTCTGATCGGCATCCTCCCCCACCAGCGGAGCCAACTCACCACCAGGTGGTGATCAGTTGACAGCTCCGCCCCTCTCTTCACCCGAGTGTCCAGGACATACGGCCGCAAGTCCGATGATACAACCACAAAGTCGATCATCGAACTGCGGCCAAGGGTGTCCTGGTGCCAAGTGCACATATGGACACCCTTATGCCTGAACATGGTGTTCGTTATGGACAGTCTATGACTGGCACAGAAGTCCAACAACATAACACCACTCTGATTCAGATCGGGTGGGCCGTTCCTCCCAATCACACCCCTCCAGGTCTCACTGTCATTGCCCACGTGAGCATTGAAGTCCCCCAGCAGAATGAGGGAGTCTCCGGTAGGAGCATTCTCCAGTGCCTCCCCCAGAGACTCCAAAAAGGGTAGGTACTCTGAACTGCTGTTTGGCGCATAGGCACAAACAACAGTCAGGACTCGTCCCCCCACCCAAAGGCGGAGGGAGGCTACCCTCTCGTTCACTGGGGTAAACCCCAATGTACTGGCACACAGCCGGGGGGCAATAAGTATGCCTACACCTGCTCTGCGCCTCTCACCACGGGCAACTCCAGAGTGGAAGAGAGTCCAACCCCTCTCAAGAGTACTGGTTCCAGATCCCAAGCCGTGCGTCGAGGTGAGTCCGACTATATCTAACGGTCTGATGAAGTTTCAACAATAAACAACAAACTTTGTATTATGAGAAAGAACCAGACTCATTCTTCAGGAATCCGAAAATAAGCTCTATTTTACGAGTTATGCACGAATTCGGATTCTCCTATAAAACGAATTCCTTAACTCAAACCATGTTAAGATTGCTTTGTCCTTCATATTTATTCATGTCTAATCAAGTTTCAATGATAAACAACGTTGTACTTTGTAGAATGAGAAAGAACTTCTTCAGCAATAAGCATCTCTCGACAAATGACGAAATAAAGATTTTGCTATAAAATTAATTGCTATCAGCCTGACTTAAAACTGTTTGTCTTCCTTATTTATCCACTTCAAATCAAGTTTCAACAATTAAAAAAATTTTTTAGTTTGAGAAAAAAAAAACTTAATCTTGAGCAATCAGTATAAAAAGAGGGTAAGCAAAGGTGCGAATGTCAAACCATACATGATCAAAACAGGGAGCGGAAGTGTTTGGCTGAGACAAGGTGTGAATGTCCACCCATAATTAATGAAAAGCGGGCAACAAGTAGGTTCGAATGCCCAACCATACATCATCAAAAGCAGGAGTGGATATGTTCGGCTACAAGAAGGTTCGAACGTCTGACCATAGTTTGTAAAAAGCGGGTAAGAAAAGGTTCGAATGCCCGAACATACACCATCAAAGGAGGGAGCGGAGGTGTTCCGCTGTAAGAAGGTGTGAATGTCCGACCATAGTTGGTAAAAAACGGGTAAGAAAAGGTTAAAATACCCGACTGTACACAATCAGTAGCGGGTGCGGAGTTGTTCGGCTACTAAAAGGTGTGAAAGTCCGACCATGGTTTGTAAAAAGCGGGTAAGAAAAGGTGCGAATGCCCGAAAATGTATGATCAAAAGAGGGAGCGGAGGTGTTTGGCTGCAAGAAGGTGTGAATGTACACCCATAATTACTGAAAAATGGGTAAGAAAAGGTGCGAATGCCCAACTATACATAATCAAAAGCAGGAGTGGATGTGTTCGGCTCCAAGAAGGGTTGAATGTCTGACCATAGTTTGTAAAAAGCAGGTAAGAAAAGGTTTGACTGCCCGAACATACACCATCAAAAGAGGGAGCGGAGGTGTTCCGCTGTAAGAAGGTGTGAATGTCCAACCATAGTTGGTAAAAAGCGGGTAAGAAAAGGTTAAAATACCCGACTGTACACAATCAATAGCGGGAGCGGAGTTGTTCGGCTACTAAAAGATGTGAAAGTCCGACTATGGTTTGTAAAAAGCGGGTAAGAAAAGGTGCTAATGCCCGACAATGTATGATCAAAAGAGGGAGCGGAGGTGTTCGGCTGCAAGAAGGTCTGAATGTCCAACCATAATTTGTAAAAACCGGGAAGGAAAGGCTCGAAAGCCCGACTATACACCATCAAAAGCGGGAGCAGAGTGGTTCAGCTGCAAGAAGTTCTGAATGTCCATCAATAATTGCTTTAAAACATGAAAGAAAATTTTCGAATATCATCCGCACATGATCATAAGAAGGAGAGGAGGTGTTCAGCTGCAAGAAGGTGTGAATGTCCACCCATAATTCCTGAAAAATGGGTAAAAAAAGGTGCGAATGCCCAACCATACATTATCAAAAGCATGTGTGAATGTCAGATCATAATTTGCAAAAAGCTGATGAGAAAGGGTGAGAATGTCCGACTGCACACCATCAAATGCGGGAGCGGAGTTGTTCGGCTGTGAGTAGGTGTGAATGTCCAGCCATAATTACTCACAAACGGGTAAGAAAAGGTAGTATTGCCAGACCAAACATGATCAAAACAGGGAGCGGAGGTGGTTCAGCTGCAAGAAGGTGTGAATGTCTCACTAAAGTTCAAATATATTAACAAAAGCGGGAGGAGAGGTCTTCGTATGAGAGTGGTTGAGAATTTCCAACCATAATCTATAAAATTCGGTGAAAAAAAGGTGTGATAGAACACTAAAAGGTGGAGCGGAAGTGTTCGGCTGCAAGAAGGTGTGAATGTCCGACTATATTTGGTGAAAAGCAGGTGAAGCAAGGTCTGAATGCCCAACCTTACATTATCAAAAGCGAGATCAGAGGTGTTTGGCTGCAAGAAGGCCATAGTTTGCCAAAAGCGGGTAAGCTGCGAATGACCAACTAAATATCAACAAAAGTGGGGGCGGAGGTCTTCGGATGCAACTGGGTGTGAACATCCCACCATACAAGTATGGTGGAGAGGAAGCTGTGAACAGCCGACCATAGTTTGCAAAAAGCGGGTGAGACAAGGTGCGAATGTCCAACCATACATGATCAAAACAGGGAGCGGAGGTGTTTGGCTGTGACAAGGTGTGAATGTCCACCCAAAATTAATGAAAAGCGGGCAAAAAGTAGGTTTGAATCCCCAAGCATACATCATCAAAAGAAGGAGTGGATGTGTTCGGCTACAAGAAGGTTTCAATGTCCGAGCATAGTTTGTAAAAAGCGGGTAAGAAAAGGTTCGAATGCCAAAACATACACCATCAAAAGAGGGAGCGGAGGTGTTCCGCTGTAAGAAGGTGTGAATGTCCGACCATAGTTGGTAAAAAGTGGGTAAGAAAAGGTTAAAATACCCGACTGTACACAATCAATAGGGGGAGCGGAGTTGTTCGGCTACATGAAGATGTGAAAGTCCAACCATGGTTTGTAAAAAGCTGGTAAGAAAAGGTTCGAATGTCCGAATATATACCATCAAAAGCGGAAGCGGAGGTGTTCGGCTGCAAGAAGGTGTGAACGTCCGACCAAAGTTTGTAAAAAGCAGTTAAGAAAAGGTTCGAATATCCAACCAAACATAATCAAAAGCGGGAGCAGAGCTGTTCGACTGCAAGTAGGTGTGAATGTCCAGCCATAATTACTCACAAAGGGTTAAGAAAAGGTAGTATTGCCAGACCATACATGATCAAAACAGGGAGCTGAGGTGGTTCAGCTGCAAGGTGTGAATGTCTGACTATAGTTTGTAAAAAGCGGGTAAGATAAGGTGCGAATGCCCGACAATGTATAATCAAAAGAGGGAGCAGAGGTTTTCGGCTACAAGAAGGTTTGAATGTCCGACCATAGTTTGTAAAAAGCGGGTAAGAAATGGTTCAAATGCCTGACTATACACCATCAAAAGCGGGAGCGGAGATGTTCCGCTGTAAGACGGTGTGAATGTCCGACCATAGTTGGTAAAAAGCGGGTAAGAAAAGGTTAAAATACCCGACTGTACACAATCAATAGCGGGAGCGGAGTTGTTCGGCTACAAGAAGGTGTGAAAGTCCAACCATCGTTTGTAAAAAGCTGGTAAGAAAAGGTTCGAATGCCCAAATATATACCATCAAAAGCGGAAGCGGAGGTGTTCGGCTGCAAGAAGGTGTGAACGTCCGACCAAAGTTGGCAAAAAGCAG